>NC_070602.1:36904019-37204019 GCF_027172205.1 Podarcis raffonei | reverse complement strand
GGAGAACCCACACCCTGTATTTTAATAAGCTTATATAACTCTTCTGACAATGAACAAGTAACCGTGAAATCTTCCTGTTACACTTACGTAGTATTCCATGCTGGTCACTTAACATATATGAATTATTTCTATTGTTCCTTCTCAATTCCTGTCTATAAAGGTGCCTCTAGAAGATCATGGGTGGGGGGTTTCAATGAAAACTCTTTCTTTCTTTCTCCTGCCCTAGACATGGTGCAAGTGATGGTGAAACCAAAGTTCACTAAGAACTACCAATTAGGTGTGGAAAGGAAAAGCCTCTTAATATTTCAAGATAGCATTATGTGCTCATATAACTGAGATGTTTCACTACGGTTTACAAAAATATTAATAACAATGCACACTAATAAATCATCATAACATGAAGATGGCTTCTCTTCTCTTGCTGAAACATCTAATTCCTGATCTGAGCGTGAACTCTAAAAGTTTTTATATTGCAAATGAAAACCAGTCCAAAATGTGTCATTCATTTTTAAATACATAAATAAAGAAATGGCCTTTAAATAGCTTCAGTAAGAAAAAGTAACATAGAGCTGTGTCTGGAGAGACAGAGAGAGGAAAAAAATCTATAAAATCTGCTTGCCCCTGATAGCATTTCTCATTGATTTTCATATAACATCTTTTTTCAGTATAAACAGTAACAGGACCTTGTGCCTATTTTATCATCCCAGATGTTTTAGCGATAGCTGACACTGGATCACAGTACTGCTGTGAGACAGCCACATATCCTGTGATTGTGATTGTCCAGGAAATTGAGGCCATTATCAAGGTCAAGAGTGGGTGAAAGACTGCTTCAGATCCTCATAAATTCAGGTAGTCCTGAAGAATGCTGAATCTTAAGTTTATCACTGGTAGCTCTTGACAAAGGGCAATAAGCACCCGACAACACAGATGGCACGCACACTAAACTGTAACACACACACTGAGCAATCTGATGTTTGTTCACATATTTTTACAGAGATGAACATTGTGCTTTGAGATGACCCACATCATATATAGACTTTTGCCGTTGTTAAATTTATCCACTACCACCCTGCCCTATCTAGCAGCTCCTAGGGTGGGTTACAACAATTAAAAATTTTAAACAGTTAAAACAGATTACAGTCTCAGGAATAGCACCGCCATCTTGAAAATACACATCTCAGGAGTCAAAGGCTAGAGCAAAGAGGTGCATCTTCAGCATTTGCCAAAAGCTAAAGAGTGAAGAAGCCAGACGACCTCTGTGGGAAGGGTATTCCACAACTTAGGGGCTTCCACAGTGAAAGCCCCCTCCTGAGCTGTCATTCCCTGTACTTCTGATGATGGTGGAACTAAGAAGAGAGCTCCCTCTGCCAATCTTAATACCTGAAAAAGTTTGAAGGAATGGAGGTGGTCTTTCAGATATTTGGTGTCTAAGTCATTAAAACACTAATGTGAGCTCCTTCTGTTCTGTGGAGTTTAGGCACAAAGCAGACTAAAATAATGTAGATTGGATTGAAGACGATTGTTTCTTATTGTTGATGGATAGATTTCTATATCCTTGACATGTCATAGTGGTTTCTTCAGGGCGGACATTAAAGTACCTTCAAAAAAGAGGAAATGCTTGATTGAAAAAAGAAGACACAGATCTGAATAAGATCTGCATCTGCTAATTTATAGAGATGCAAATGTAAACATATTTAATTTAAAAAGAAATACAATACATGTATGAAACAGAATTGATGAAATTTTATCCCTTTCATTGGGATGGACGGAGTTAGATTTGTATGGAGAGATAATCTGTATATTATATAGTTCTGGAGTTCTGTGTAGTTTGAGGACAAAGTTCCTGTTGGATTCAAATGCAATTGTGAACACTCAGCACTTCTGTGAATCAGACTCCCACTGTGTCAGGAAAGAAAATAATGAATGCCCAGGCCTAGCAATTCAGTCCAAGAACTCAGAGTGGCATAGCCAACAACCTAGTTTTCCAAGATGTCATTCACTTTCTTAATCTAAGGTGTTATCCTTGCTTTAACTGAAGTCCCCTTCCGATTCACTGCACAGTCGACCACTTTTTTACAGCAAATCCTAGCCAACATCATTCTTTATTGAAGGAGCTTTCAATAAGCAATGCTTAACTTTACTGCTGAAAAAGGTAAATGCTGAGCACATGCATTATCTTAACAATTTTCTATGTGGATCGATTAATTCCAGCACTTTCTATCTTCTTAGTACACAATCAATGTAAAATAACTTTGTGCCATTTGAATATGGACGCTGTTTCATTTCTATCAAAGCACATTTTAGGCCCCCTGAAAATAGAAAACAAAACAGAAGTGTAAAGAAAGTATGATACCATTAAAAAATTTAAACTAATGATACAGGATATGTGTGTGTGTGTTCCAATGAAGGTTAGCTGTAATAGTTATGGGGTTATTGCTCATGGCCCAGTGAATGTTAGGGTGCTATACAAATGTTGTAAGTAAATAAAACTATTTTGGAGAGCATTTCCTTTCCTAGTGATTCTGAGAGCCTTCTGGGAGGCCCTGAGGTGTACTCTCTGAGATATCCTTATGTCTGCTCTCCTGTGAACCAAGGAAGCCCATTATAACCCGATTGTGAATATACGTGAAGACAAGCATTAACATTGATTATGTATCATGCGGTTACATGGATAATCGGAAAGCACAATTTTATGCTCTAACTCCACCAGTGAAGCCACAGTCATGTAATAATATCACACCAGAAAATTCGTCTTCTTTCCTGATATGCTAGTAATTAAGGCATTGGTTTCTGCTCTCTTCCTCCAGGACCCTAAACCTCAAAAGTTCTGATTCCCCGGGAAAATTAGAGTGGGTTCAAAGTGATCTCAAACATTTTTGCCTAATCAAGCACCTCATTAAGCAACTTGAAACACTTTAGAACTGCCCTTGCATTAAATAAATTATAATAGAGAATCAGTAGTAAAGTTAGCACGATCAGGGAGAGGATCAAAGCTTTACTGTAAAGATTATTGGCCAAATGGCCCTGAATTGCAAATCCTCTCTAAATTAGGACCAGGTACAGCAACCCACACAATATAGTTCCATACTGTTTTCCAACAAACGTCACAGAAGTTTGTGAGCAATTTCATAACACTTTGGGTGGTTTTGCATAGATATAGTAAAGGCTGACAGCCCCAAATTTGATTTGGTATTCTCCAATCTAGCAACTCTTTAATTATATTATTGTGTTGCTTTTTAAAGGTAAAGGGACCCCTGACCATTAGGTCCAGTCGTGGCCGACTCTGGGGTTGTGGCGCTTATCTCGCTTTATTGGCCGAGGGAGCTGGCGTACAGTCATATGGCCAGCATGACTAAGCCGCTTCTGGTGAACCAGAGCAGCGCATGGAAATGCCGTTTACCTTCCCGCCAGAGCAGTACCTATTTATCTACTTGCACTTTGACGTACTTTCGAACTGCTAGGTTGCCAGGAGCTGGGACCGAGCAACGGGAGCTCACCCTGTCGTGGGGATTTGAACCGCCAACCTTCTGATCGGCAAGTCCTAGGCTCTGTGGTTTAAACCACAGTGCCACCCGCATCCCATGTTGCTTTTTACCTTAAGCTAATTGGCATGTGTGGCTTATTTTTACGTGTTGTTGACGTATTGCCATCACGCCCATAAAGAAGTCTCAAGATGCAACATATGTGGCAAAACAGGTTATATTTATCAAATAGAACAAATTTGAAGACCGGCAGAAACCCAATAGTCAGATTAGCCAAATAAAAGTAATCTGGGCAGGACAGTTGTCCAGTAAGAAGGGATCTGATGCTTCCCTTCTCTAGGATGTTTTTACAGCTAGAAACTGTGGCTGTGCAGCGAAGAGAGGAAGGGTGGCAAATTGGGAGGAAATTTCCCCTCAATGCTATGTGTACGTTGGATATGTGAACCTGACATGCACACCGTGGTTCTGCTGTTCAGTGTTCACCAAGGTGTGCATGCCAAGCCCAAAGAGAACCCTGGAAGAGCCCTCCTTCCACAAAAGCAGTGGAAGCAGCAGTGGCGGACCTACATCTTTAGGGCCCTGAAGCTTGAACTGTTATGGGGGCCCCTTCACAACCAGCAGCAAGTTCTGGGTAACCACTGTTATCTTCTTCAATTGGGTTGTTCCACGACAGTGAGGAATGGGAGGACTTCAGATCTGGTGAGTGCAAAGCTTCTCCTTACATTCTCCAAGTATGCTCCCTTTTTGCCATGATCACTGTTGGAGCACAACAGTGGAATGGCAAGGGAAACAGATGTTTCTATTACCACATTGAGAACAGACTTCCCCTTTTTATGAGACAGAGAGTTCTCAAACCATTCTTGTACAGGCCAGATGATAAAATTAGTTCAATAGTAATAGTTATCAGTCAGTCATAGATAATAACCATGGTTTATTAAACTGAGAACTAGCTTTGATTCTACACACTCTGTCCTTGCCTCTGGCCTTGACACTTTAAGTTATGGTTCTTAAACCACAGTTTCCTATTCAGGGGTTCCAACTTGAATAAAATACTGAGGAGAGGCCCTACATGATCAAACACAAAACCTAGTGCATGCACACCATTTGAAACCCAGATGGGTGAGTATAAATGAATTAATAATAATAATAATAATTTGAATGGTAATGCCCATCAACCTTGGGGGGTGCGACCCCCTCAAATATTTTTTTGGGGGGGCAAAGGAACCTCTGCCTCTAGGAGTTGGCTGCTATGTTCCTATTAACACCTGAACCAGGATTCAGCTCTGATTAAAAGTCAAACCAATATCAGATCTGAGTTTCAGATCCTGGTTTATAAACAGAGCTTATGGCACAGCTTTCCAGTTCAGGTGTAATGAGAATCTGGTTTAATAACCACTGGAAGTGTTGAACTAATGTGCAGGAGCAAAGGGAAGGTGAACCTGCAGGCATAATGCTTGTCTTGCCCATCTAATGAAATTGAAATAGACCACCAGTATGCAGATCAGTTTCCCTTAGACTGTGGCCCTTCAGATATTTTGGACAGCTCCCATAACCCCTGACCATTGGCATGCTGTACACGGTTGTAGTTCAGAACATCTGGAGTGCGCCAGGTTGGGGGAAGGCTGAGATAGACCATGGGAGTTAGCAAAGTGAAATGAAGAACATTAATTGGCTTCTGGCATGGAAGATGTCTGGAAAGGAAGGCCTCTGTTAAAAGTATTCAGCACTTTTAATGAAGATCAGATTTGGCAGTTTTAGTGATATTAAGCTGATTTACTATACAGGACAAATCTGAAATTTTTCCACTGGAGAAGTTATATGATGAATATGACAACCACAGTTTGTCAATTTTATTGAATGCATTTTGAGTGATGTTTGGTAATGAAAAGTCTTGAATGTAATAAGACCATCCAGATTCACCCCTACCGCTGCAGACCAACCTTTTGTTTTTCTGCTTGTATTTTGACTGTAATCCTCATGCCGTGTGTGTGTGTGTGTGTGTGTGTGTGTGTGTGTGTGTGTGTAAAAAGTGGGCTTGTGTTCATCATCCAAGTTACCAGCCTTCATGTGTTTATCCAAAAAACATAGAATTTATGGACATACCATCTCCCCATACAATCAGCAATTTTGCAAAAGACAAGAGTCCTTCACTGTGCATATATTTGTGTGCATAACATTTGTTCAGATTTTCAGCTCAATATGTGGAAATTGCAGCTGGAATCAGAGACAGCCACAATTTATGCCCCCCTCAACACATTTAATATAGGTTGACGGCTGTTTGAACAAAGCTACTAGCTTCTCCATTTCCCCATATTTTTCAGAAAGAACTCTGGTCCTGTAGAGTCATGTGCCTCTGCCTTACGAAGATGTCTTCGGGGAATATCAATCCATAAAAATGCCTATTTTAAGATCTAAATATGATTTGGAATGTATAAAGGTGACCGACTCTGGGGTTGCGGCGCTCATCTCGCTTTATTGGCCGAGGGAGCCGGCGTACAGCTTCTGGGTCATGTGGCTAGCATGACTAAGCTGCTTCTAGTGAACCAGAGCAGCACACAGAAACGCCGTTTACCTTCCCACCAGATTGGCACCTATTTATCTACTTGCACTTTGATGTGCTTTCAAACTGCTAGGTTGGCAGGAGCAGGGACCAAGCAACGGGAGCTCACCCCGTCGCGGGGATTCGAACCGCCGACCTTCTGATCAGCAAGTCCTAGGCTCTGTGGTTTAACCCACAGTGCCACCCACGTCTCTTGGAATGCATACCTAGAGGTAAAATAATACAAATAAATAAAATTTCTTCATTGAAACCTGCTGTTTAAAAAAAATTAAAAGCCAACTAATTAATGAAGAAACAAAATGGAACAGATTCAAGAAAGAGCACTTGCAAATGGGACCTAGGCCGGAAATAGATTAATCTAGCCTTCCTTACATTCTTTATTTTTCTGTTGCGTGCGCGCGCGCACACACACACACACACACACACACAACTCTTAAGGGGGAGAAATATCATTGAAAGATCAGGACATGACTAATGGATGCCTGGAAAAGAATAAGTGCAGTGTTTAGCCTGTGAGATTATTTATTGACTAGACGTTTCTACCATAGTCTATTTTTGATTGACCTTTTGTGAAATAAAACGATTGCTTTAAGTCTGTCACTATGTTTATGAGGTTTTCGTCCCAATGATTAATGGCTAAGGAGGGCAAAAGAGCTGTTAAAGGTTTATACCATAAAAATCTACTTAACTGTTCATTATATAAACTTATGTTGATATATAAAATCTGCAAACTGTACTTTTTCCTTGGGCCCAATTCAAGAGACTTTTTTGGCAAAGCTGAAATTGGCCAAATGACACAAGAAAGCTCTTCATACAGTTGGTTTCCCATGTTGTATGCATGTCTTGCTAGATTGATATCCTGCCTTTCGACCAAGGACCTCAAGGAGGTGTGAATGGTTCTCCTCCTATCCATTTTTATCCTCACAACCACTCTGTGAGGTAGGTTAGGCTGAAAGGCAGTGACTGCCCCAAAGTCAACCAGTGAGTTTTATGGAATTGTGACTGAGTGGGGATTTGAACCCTGGTGTCTGAAGTGCTAGTTCAGTACTCTAACCACTGCACCATGCCAGGTATTCAATATATAAATCGGGACCAAATGTCTCTGGCTGTTGAGCTGCATACAGGAATATTTTTGAGCCTGCTACTCCATGTTCCTGGAACCAGCTTGCACAGCATCCCTGCACACAATGGCACCATTACTCCCTAAGCATGTGTCATTGGCTTTTCTGTGACAAGGCAAATATGGCCAGGTGTCAGGGTTCAAGGAATCGGCTTCCTCCCCTTTGGCCATAAACGAGCAGATCAAATGAAAGGAATTCTGACCAATTAGTTTCTTTAATAAACAAGTGAAGGACAAAAGAAAGCGTCAACCCAGAATGGCGGTGCTCCCAATTAAGGTTTACACCCCTCCATCCCTATTAATCTACGTCTTGTAATCTGAGTTTGTACCCTCTGCACTTTCTGTTCTGAGACTTTCTGAGCTCTTCTTGACCTTGGGCTGGGTGGAGGAATGCTGTCCAGAGACTGTGAATCTGTTAACCCTCTCTCTTCCAGTGTTTCTTCTCCTAGCTGTTCCCCATCCAGTATTTCCCAGCTTCGGCCTTCTGAACTATGCCCCACTGCAAAACACTGTTCCAAATCTATGCCGTCCTCCTGCTCCTGGGAAGATTCAGGCTGGTGGCTCCCACCTTTCCTCCTCAGTGCAGCCCTCCTTAGCACGGTCCCTGACATCAGGTGAATGTTGCTGCCCCACTGCTGCGTCATTAAGAAATGAGCTGGTTCCACAGAAGTTGTATAGGAAGTTCTGAGACAAACCAAGGGAAAGAACTGCAGGTTCACCGTGCTTATAAGCCTCTTCAAATATATTTGAGGCTGAAGGAGCTCTTGATATGATAAATGCTGAGTTTAACAAAGTCTTTCTTCACCTGGAATGTAACATTTATCTCTTGTGGGCTTCCCATTGTGCCCTGGTTGGCCACAATGGGACCAGGATACTGAAGCAGATGGGCTTCTTTCCTAGTAAGAGCAGAGCTCTTCTTACATTCTGTGAAACAGTGATAACCCAACCAAATTCAATGATCTGAAAACTGTGAGCACTAGACAGGTGTCTTGAAGATGCTGGAGAGAGAAAGGAAGGACATCTGGAAGACAGGAAACCACCTTGGACTGAACCAGACCATAGCTTCATCTAGCTCAGCATTGTCTACACTGACTGACAGCAGCTTTCTAGGATTTCAAATGGGTCCTTTCCCAGCTGTAACTAAAGATGTCATCTGGAATTAAACCCGGAACCTTCTGCATGCGATGCAGATGCTCCCACCTACAGCCCTTCCCCAAATGGTTTTAGACTTCGTTAGAATATACAGTGTGTAAAATAGACCTGCTAGGTAGTTCACCAGCATGTAGAGCAGGTGGGGTGAGGGTGTTATATTTAAATGAGGACAGAGTACATTGGATAGGAATTGATATGATTATGCTTCAACTGATGACTCATAAATAATGACACCATCTAATGCTCATGAAGCAAAAACTGATGACAGAAGTGGGAAGGTGGCAATCAATACCACTGGGAAAATAGCCGAGGAAAGCAAGTGTGCTCTTGTAAGCACAGGAGATGTGAAAGGGGTGGCAAACTAGAGAAGGCAGCTTATTTTAATGTATTTGTGGAAGAAAATGTCTTTGATAGCTGACTGGGGCAGAAATGAAAGGAACATGAAAGCATTCGGAAACTTCGACAATTAAACAAACCCGTAAATTACACAGATCGATGCTGAGAAGAATCACCTGATTATATTAACAAATTAAATTACATAGTCAAGTGTGTTTTTTAAATGTTGATAACTAAACAACATGCAAAAGGGACAACAGTCATACACCGAGGAATGTTTTATGCAGAATATTTTATCTCATATGGTGGTGGGTGTTTTTATGGAGCAGTGAAGAGTCCCCCACATGTGTGTCCCTCCCCAACATTTTAGTTAGTTTTTGAAACCTAAGACTAACTCTTAACAAAATTAAACGTATTCTCTCCCCACCCCTAAAAACACTGAATTGGCTCCAGACATCCCATCTGCAGATGGAAAGGCTTGAGCTGTCCATGGAAGGCTTTTAATCCAGTGGCGAGATCCTGCAAGTTGGGGAGATCCTGCAAGGACTGCTGCTGCTGTTGCTGCCCAGGAAGACTGCCTGCTGAGGGCCTGGAGGACCCTGCCCTTGCCTCTTTCCACTTGGCTTGGGGTGGGGCATCACAGGCTTTGCAAGGACTGCAGCTGCTTTTAAACTGTTTAAATTTTTTTCTGTGTTGTTTTAAATGAGACCATCTTGGCTGTGAGCCCTGGAATACCTGCACCCTGCCTTGCTGGCCCTTTCCCATCTGGCCTGGGAGAGGGGAGTGCTGACTGACTCCAGCTACAAAAGCTGAAGCTGTTGAACAGATTCTTGGGCTGGAGTACTGTTTACAGGGAGTTGAGAGAGCTTGTTGCTGTTATTGATATTATTATTGTAACTTTAGTTTTAGATCTTATGATTTACATGGAAATTGTTTCCATTTGGTTGTGTATTTTTTGATGTGTTTTCTTTATTTTTTATGACTTCTGTTGTGTTTGTAACTATGTAAATCTTGTCATGTTGTAAGCCGCCTTGAGCATAGTTTCAACTATGGAAAGGCGGCAGACAAATAAAATTATGGTGATGGTGATGATGATGATGAGATCTCTTGCCCTTTCCCCAGCCCCCAGTGCTACCTTCTACACTGTCCTGGGGGTTCTGCATAAATTTTCAAAGAAGACAATGCACTTATTCAATCATAAGGCAGAGGATGATGGAGCAAGTGAGTAGTTATCAAGTGATGTGCACATGCATCTCTGAATCATTTTTAATACCACTTTTTTGACTGCTGTCAAATATTCTGGAACTCTAGGGAGAACCTGGCAGGAAACATTTCTCTTGTTTCTTTCCCCTAAACAATTCTTCAATTAGAAGAGGGTTATTGTCCTTAATACGTTTTTGACTTCACCCTGCATTATTATTTTATCCTCCATGCTACAATGTTATGTTCCCTGAACCTGACTCCCAGTGAGAAATATGTGACTGATTAACAATATCATCCTTGTTTCTTATCTTTCCGAAATTGGACATATTAGATTTTGAGCATGCAGGGGAATTGAGTTACAGATGTCCTGTGTAATGCTGGGAAGATTAATGTACAGTGCTGCATCTCTGACTATGGGAGTTCCCAGTGGGCAGCAGGATGGGGAAGTTCGGATATTTTGTTATCTGCAGTCATGACATTATGTTCCATTTCCATGCGCTGTGCTGTGATGCAGAGTCAGTTACTCAAAGAGAACTTTTCTTGCAGGGGAGATGAAGTACCTGAAAGTAAAACTAATTTGCTGGCAACGAAGCAACTCAGAAATACTTTCTTAGGGAAGTTGTGTTTCTCAAAATTACATTGTAAGCCAGCGAGATGACAGAAACCAGAACACAGCAGGCAGATGTTAGTCTGTGCATGCCTCTGAGGCCTGCGCGTGCTTCTGAGAAAGCAGCCTGCTTTTGGTAATTGTTACACCTGCTGTTAATTTGCCATCGCTGCTCCCTTTTCAAATGCCGTGGTAAATACAATTTGGCCCTGTGCTGTGCATTTGTACAGCTTCACTTCATAAGACCCTTTTTTTAAGGTGTGAGGGAGAGTTATTTTTTGGCTGGCAAAAGTTTGCATTTTGCAATCATTCTTCGACGTGGAATGATACTTTCAACTTTTTATTTTTTTTAATTCCTAGGATTTTTCAAATGATGTTTACCTTTGTTCAAATTTTGATACATGTCTGTAATTTATCTCTTGGATGGGATAGACAAGATAAATATACAATGACACCTTTTCTGTTTACTTTGACTGTTTTGAGGAGAAAATGCTGTGGCTTGTCAGGGAGATTCAGAAGGTTAATTCTCTTTTATGCTTTTATTTGCTTTTATTTGCTTTTATTTGCATTATTTTATTCAGATTTGCATAAATACATTTTATCCCATCTCCCATTTACATTTTTCATTTAAGTGTTTTCTAAAAGAGGAACAATCTGAAAGCAGCCTGTTGTGATCTGCCAGGTAAATTGGTCATTTTAAGTTTGTTCATGTTGTAGCTTTTTTGGGGTCTGAGGTAACTTTTACGGATGTCGCTTTGTGTTACTTTCATAATATAAACGTTGGTTTTGTGACGAACCAATGAAGAGATACAAATAAATGAATCTACTGCCATAATGTGTTCACAATACAATGCCAACCAAGTGATTCCTGCAAAAGGACACTTTGGCCCTATATTTTCCCCATATTTTTCAAATGGGCAATGTTGCTTTATTTGCATGCCATTTCAGGACTCTAAAGCTTATTTAAGTTGTGGAAGCCAGTCTGTCATTAACTTGAGCTGCATAAACAGAATATACAGCCCAGGGGTAGAGCAATTGCTTTGAATGAAGGAGGTCACAAGCTTGGTCCATGACATCTCTAGGTAGGACTGGGAATGGCTCCTGACTGAAACTCTGGACTGCTACTGCCAGTCAGTGCAGTAATACTGAGCTAGATGAACCAATTGTCTGACTTGGTATAAGGCAGCTTCCTATGTTGTTATTATTATTATTATTATTATTATTATTATTATTTATTATTATTTGTACCCCGCCCATCTGGCTGGGTTTCCCCAGCCACTCTGGGCGGCTTCCACAGAGACCAAAAATACACTAAAATGTCACACATTAAAAACTTCCCTGAACAGGGCTGCCTTAAGATGTCTTCTGAATGTAAACAAGGTAGTTGTTTATCGCTTTGACATCTGATGGGAAGGCATTCCACAGGGCGGACGCCACTACCGAGAAGGCCCTCTGCCTGGTTCCCTGTAACTTTGCTTCTCGCACTGAGGGAACCGCCAGAAGGCCCTCGGCGCTGGACCTCAGCGTCCGGGCAGAACGATGGGGGTGGAGATGCTCCTTCAGGTATACTGGGCCGAGGCCGTTTAGGGCTTTAAAGGTCAACACCAACACTTTGAATTGTGCTCGGAAACGTACTGTTCGTAATGCTTGCTGGAAACATTATACAGTATACATTTGTATGAAATCATGAAGCTTCTGCCTAACACATCTTCGCATGTGCATTTGAACCACATGTAATTTTGTTAAATTTATTAATGTGCAGCATAATTCATTACGTCTTTTGTTGTAAGTGTGTTCTCTTAAATCCAGAAGGGAGCAAAGGACTTTCACTTTCAAAAACAAGATCGGAGGGGCCAAGTCTAGGAGGAGGAGGAGGTGTATTGTCTCTGCATCCATGACTTTGGAACCAAAATACAGCTATCCTTCGAAATTCACTCTTCTGAGAGCCAGTATGGTGTAGTGGTTAAGAGCGGTGGACTCGTAATCTGGTGTACCGGGTTTGCGTCTCTGCTCCTCCACATGCAGCTGCTGGGTGACCTTGGGCCAGTCACATTTCTCTGAAGTCTCTCAGCCTCACTCACCTCACAGAGTGTTTGTTGTGGGGGAGGAAGGGAAAAGAGAATGTTAGCCGCTTTGAGACTCCTTCGGGTAGTGGTAAAGCGGGATATCAAATCCAAACTCCTCTTCTTTTAAAAAAAAGGGGGGGGGAGAAATTCACTCTTCTCTGAATTTTGTAATGCAAAACAAGGTGTGCAAGGATGCATATATTAGGGGAAAGTGTATGTAAAAATACATATATTGATGAGAGAAAAAACAAGTTATATTATGGAAACGTACTTGCAGAACAGTGTATATTAGTCAAAGCTTCGTACAAAAAGGTACATTACGTGTTAAATTGCTGTTGAATTTTCATGAGTTTTTTTGTTTTGTTTCTTAGGTTGCAGATTGCTGTGGAAATGTGGAGAACTGAATTTAAAACTGGAATAATGAGAAATGGAGAGGAGAAATTGACAGATTTTGCCAGCCCTGCTTCCAAATAAACTGACTTTGGAGTTTAGTGTTAGTTACTTTTTCAAACAGAAGAAAAGAAGAGACATAGGCACCCCGCTGCAATGTCAGAAAGCAACAAAACAGTTTTCTAGCACAACCTAAGCATTTTGTTTTCCACCCGGGTTCCAATGAGAAAAGAACTGGTTTTGAAATCTGTATCAGTTTGCTATTCCTGCACCTCTGAGTAGATAAAGTAGCCTTTCATGCTACTATATTTCTTCTTATCCGGCATTGATGTTGTGAGGTCTGAGAATACTGATTTATCTGTTGAAAAGTTTCCATTCAAAGCTGAAATTATACTCAAAGCAGATTAAAGACGAGATGGAAAGTTTTGGAAATGTGCACAGGGGAATTGTAGCATATGGAAATTTGTTAGCTCATTTCTAACTTGCATGTTTACAAGTTCTTCCTCATTTTAAGATACTACATTAACAAAGAAAATGCATGCACAACTGTTCTCATATGTGAATATGAAGTTCCCTTTCAAGGGAGTTATGGATTTATGGAAGCGCTGATGAATGAGTACTGAATGACATATATGGGGTCAGGTTTTCAAAGATGGGGGTTCCTTAGGGATGCCTCAAAGGTTCAGGTTCATGATACATATTTTCAGTTTCAAAACTACTAATGCAGCAGCATTCCCAACCAAACATTTAACAGCTCATTTATTTCTTCTGATCCTGTGCAGCATAATGCTGACCTAGGAATCAACTGGGTGTAGGGCCAAACAGAGGCAGGTATAAACTGGGTATAGGGCCTAACAACAGTAGAAGCTGTATATAATTTGTTGGAAGAAGTAAGAGTGCAGACAGACAGACAGACAGACAGACAGAAGATTGTAATCATTGGAAAGAAATTAGATGGCTGGTAATGGGTTGAAAAGGGATGCGGGTGGTGTTGTGGGTTAAACCACAGAGCCTAGGACTTACTGATCAGAAGGTCAGCGGTTTGAATCCCTGTGACGGGGTGAGCTCCTGTTGCTTGGTCCCTGCTCCTGCCAACCTAATAGTTCAAAAGCACATCAAAGTGCAAGTAGATAAATAGATACCGCTCCGGCAGGAAGGTAAACGGCATTTCCATGCGCTGCTCTGGTTCGCCAGAAGCGGCTTAGTCATGCTGGCCACATGACCCGGAAACTGTACACCGGCTCCCTTGGCCAATAAAGTGAGATGAGCGCCGCAACCCCAGAGTCGGCCACGACTGGACCTAATGGTCAGGGGTCCCTTTGCCTTTACCTTAATGGCTTGAAAAGTCAGAAATTGGTAACAGGTATGAAATCAAGAAAAATGAACAGGGAGAAGGTGGGGCTAGAAAAATGATCATGCGGAAGCACAGGACAGGAAGAGAAGTGTGTTGTTGGCAGGAAGGGACAGGCAAAGAAAATGTGGAGGCTATTTTTGAAAGTCAGAAGAAGCAAAAGTTTTCCAGCTGCAGGTTGTTGAATGGTTTATTTAAATGTAAAGGTTCATCATTGTTGCACCCGATGTGTATGTCTTTAAGGGGCCAGAGCAAGGGCCAGAGTAAGATAACGAGACTCAGCTTTACAGCTGTGAAGCATAGCAGGTGCTGCTGAGTTGTATTTGATTAAGGTGTGTCAGCATTTGGGTGTAGTATATAAGGAGCAGCACCTAGCTCTCCCATTACCCTGGGGGATGGGTTGGTGGTTGGGTCTGGTTTGGTTGTTAATGTACTTAGTGTAAAAGGAGTTTTTGTTTTTCTTATTAAAACCTAGTTTAAGTTATTTTTGAGTCCTTTATTTTTTAATGCATGGTCTCCCCAGCAAGCTCTCTGCGCTACTAAACTGCAAACAGCCAACATCTTTGGTTATGGGCCCAGCTGCTGAGTGGATGACTGCATATTTTTGGACTCTGAGAAAGGTTTGAAAACTCCTTCTCCTGTTAGCGTAGTTCTGTGGGTCTGGAAGAGTTCCAGAATGGTTGACCGGGTTCCTGAAGCTGAGAAGGCTCTGGTCTTCCCACAGCTAACAGATGAGAACTATAGTTTATGGTCTTTTCGGGTGGAGGCGCTTTTGACCTCTAGAGAAGTATGGACCTATGTAACTGATGACCCTCCTGACCCTGTAACTAATGCTTGGTCGAAAGGAGATGCAAAAGCCAGGGCGATAATTAATTTGGCAGTCAGCGACCAGCAAGTAGTGTATATAAGAAATAAGAAAACTGCCAAAGAAATGTGGGACAGTCTTGCAGCAGTGCATGTTAGAAAAGAGTCAGCATCTGCATTGACGTTTTTCAAGCAGTTGTACCAGACGAAGTTGCAGCCTGGTGGTGATTTGGCAGCACACTTGAGACGTCTGGAGGCAATACGCTGCGAATTAATTCGAAGGGACATGGACATACCTGATATTCAGTATGTTTTTATCATTCTTTGTTCCCTTAATGAGGACTTTGATGGTATAGCTAGCCAGATATCTGCTGTTCCACCAGCACAATTAACTGTGGAAGGGGTGACGGCAAGATTAATGGGCGAGTTGGATAGAAGGGAGGCTTGTGCCATAAGCACTCCTATTTCCAGAAGTAATGAGGAACGCCATATGCAAACCTGTGGTGATACAACTGTATTTAAAGCTGCCAAGCGTTGTTGGTTCTGCAATAAGCAAGGACATTTTGCAAAGGACTGCAGATCCAAAAGAAAGCAAAGTACTCCCAAGCCTGTTTCTGTTCGTCAGTCACGGTTGTCAGCCCAGCAGCCAACATCGTATTGTAAAGACAGAAACGAGCCGCGAGTTTTCCATGCTAGGACAACAGATCGTAAAAGACTTAAACGTGCCAAGTGGAAGTCTTTTGTTGTGGACTCAGGAGCATCTCAGCATATTTGCAACGATCGAAGCTTGTTTATTTCTTTCGAAGAGGAAATTGGTAATGTACATTTAGCCAATTCACAAGTCTTGCAGTCGCTTGGCAGGGGTACTGTTAAACTTGACTCTTTAAACATTACAATAGTGAACTGCATTTACTGCCCGTCAGTGGACAATTTATTGTCAGTAAGGTGCTTTGCTCGTCAAGGCATAACTGTGCGTTTCTTAAAGTCAATGTGTGAGTTTTTCGATGGGAACAAACGTCTATTATATGCCCGGGAATCTGATGGTTTATATAGACTGTATTTTCGCACCTACTCCCAATCGCCTATAAATTGCAGAGCAGCACAGTCAAGCCAGGGGTTGAGGAATGTAAGGCCACATTCCGGGTGTGTCCATGAGGCACACAGAATTCTGGGACACCTGAATTTTGCTGATGTAATTAAGACAAAGAATATTGTTGATGGCCTCAACTTAAAACCATGTAAATTTTTTATGCAATGTCTATCCTGTTGCAAGAATAAGATTAAGGTTGCACGCAAGGGTACGTGCTCAGATAGGAAAGTAACTGAGCCATTTGAGCGTGTACATTGTGATTTAGTTGGGCCACTCCCACCATCATTAGGAGGTTCTAAGTACTGGCTTACTCTGATAGACCAGTATAGTAGATATTGTTGGACTTATGCAATAGCTGAGAAGTCCCAAGCATTTGAGAAGTACAAAGTTTTTTGCAACTGGGTAAAAACACACTTTAACAAACCAATTAAGAACCTGTTTTCTGAACGGGGTGGGGAGTTTGTTTCTGAGGATTTTGAGAAATTCCTGGAAGCGCAGGGGACTACTCATGAGTTATCTTGCCCCCGAAGTCCCTGGCAAAATGGGCTTGTTGAAGTTGTGCAGCGTGACCTACAGGCAGGGGTTAAAACGTATCTGCACGATGCTAATCTGCCCAAAGACTTTTGGGCTGAAGCGCTTAATGCGTTTTGTTATGTTAGAAATCGCAGTTATCATTCTGGTTTAGATGTCACCCCCTATGAGAAGCTGTTTAAAAAACGCCCTAATCTGAAATACCTACGCATTTGGGGTTCAGATGTAATTATGCATTATCCCGCTAAGCAGAAATTGGGTGAACGTAGTGTCCAGGGAAAATTAATGGGCTACCAGCAGGGGGCGTACAGAATTTACATACCAGCAACTGGCAAATTTCATATTACCAGAAGCATGATACAAACTGTAAATTGGAATGGAGTTGCTGTCTTCCAAGATACTGATGGTATAGATAATACTGAGGAAGAAGAGGAAGAAGCAGCAGCAGCAGGAAATGGTGCTTCTGAATTAATGGAAAAAGACCAAAAGCCTGTTGAATCTGATAATTTGTTTGATGATTTAAAGTCACAGGCACCCGAGGGGAGGTTAGATTCTCTTGAGTTTTCTGATCGTGAGCTTAGCCTACAGGCATCTCTTCAATCTGACAATGATTTACAACCTGAAACTAGTGGTTCACTTAGTCCCATTAAGTCTGAGGAGTCTGACTCTCCTTCCGGACTGAGACGTTCAGATAGAAAGAGACAGAAGCCACAACGTTTTGCAGATGAACATTTTAATACTGTGTATGCCAATAAGGCAGTTTTTGAGCCAAAAAGCTACAATGATGTTCAGAAATTACCTTAAACACACCAAACATTATAGGTTGCAGTTTACAACATGTGTTGACAAAGGTTTTGAAATTTTCTGCGATGCATCTCACACAGTGGAACAAAATAATTGCAGGGGTGTGTCTGGTATGGTGTTTTGTTATAACGGTTGTCCATTTGAATGGAAGTCCCAGACACAAACCATTATTTGTCTCTCCACAACAGAGAGTGAATTATGTGCATGCGTTCAGGCCATTCGCGATGTAGAATGGTATCTGCAAGTATTTGCAGACCTACAGATGCAAGTAACACTACCAGTAAAAGTTTACCTTGATTCCCAGAGCGGACTTGCTATCCTGTGTTCAGAGACCAATACGCAGCGCACTAGAGTCTTAAGGTTACGTTTACAGTTTGTAAAGAAACTAATTGCTGACGAAATGATTGTATTTGAATATGTTCCAGGTGACAATTAAATTGCGGACATTTTTACTAAAGCACTTCCAAAGGTTACACATGAAAGACATGTACAAAATATGCTTTATGTTTTTGTTCCACAATGATGAACCGCAGGGGAAATGTTGAATGGTTTATTTAAATGTAAAGGTTCATCATTGTTGCACCCGATGTGTATGTCTTTAAGGGGCCAGAGCAAGGGCCAGAGTAAGATAACGAGACTCAGCTTTACAGCTGTGAAGCATAGCAGGTGCTGCTGAGTTGTATTTGATTAAGGTGTGTCAGCATTTGGGTGTAGTATATAAGGAGCAGCACCTAGCTCTCCCATTACCCTGGGGGATGGGTTGGTGGTTGGGTCTGGTTTGGTTGTTAATGTACTTAGTGTAAAAGGAGTTTTTGTTTTTCTTATTAAAACCTAGTTTAAGTTATTTTTGAGTCCTTTATTTTTTAATGCATGGTCTCCCCAGCAAGCTCTCTGCGCTACTAAACTGCAAACAGCCAACACAGGTGTCCTTGTACCTGTTAAGAAATACATATACCTTTCCATGTGGTTAGCTCACTGCAGCACCACGGCTAGAGCATCTTACAAATGCTCAATAGGATAAAATGAAAAGCATAATAATAATAATAATAATAATAATAATAATAATTTATTATATATACCCTGCCCATCTGGGCGGCTTCCAACAAAATATTAAATACAATAGTCCATCAAACATTAAAAGCTTCCCTAAAGAGGGCTGCCTTCAGATGTCTTCTAAAAGTCTGGTAGTTGTTTTTCTCTTTGACATCTGGTGGGAGGGTGTTCCACAGGTTGGGTGCCACTCCCAAGAAGGCTCTCTGCCTGGTTTGCTGTAACTTGGGTTTTCGCAGTGAGGGAACTGCCAGAAGGCCCTGAGCGCTGGACCTCAGTATCCAGGCAGAACAATGGGGGTGGAGACGCTCCTTCAGGTATACTGGACCAAGGCCATTTAGGGCTTTAAAGGTCAGCACCAACACTTTGAATTGTGCTCAGAAACGTACTTGGAGCCAATGTACATAATGTACAGCCACATATATGTCGTAGGTCAACATTGCTTTTGTCAGGTGTGTTTCGGTACAGTTCAGTTATTTTTTGCTGCCATTTCATACTGCATTGACATCATAGCTGTAAAGTGCTGACTCACTAGGCTGGATGTGGAAGCACATGTCTGTTTTCAGATAGGGAAAAATGTTTACTAATATTGTTTCCCAATGGAGTGAACAGAAACCCTCCTTCTTAATTGAAGCAGCCAGGCATCTACAGTGAATAGGGAATGACATTCCAAAAGCAACAAATTTGTTTTTGTAGACTTGCAGTAATGCAACAGGAAAAGTTTCAGTTGGTTAAGATTTAAATAATCCATCAGAATATGGCTGGGGTACTGAGCATGATTTCATTACAGAATGTCACTTGGTTTTAATAGAGGACATGACACCCATCCCTTCTCCAAAGTTGCAGCTTCTGTGCGTGGAAAAATACAATTAGTGGACAGCCTATGGAAATAGTACAGGGAGTACAAGAGGATTTTTTATATGAAATGGCCTGATTTGAAATTTCTCAGGAAATAATTTTCTAACATTAAAAAAAAATATTGGAGGAGAATTGTAGTCATTCCAGGACTTTATCGCCTACATATCACACAAAGGAAGCAGAACGTTGGAACAATTGCTTTATCTGACAAACTAACTAAGAGAGTATACACTCTGAACGATTTAGTTGAAATATGGTAGTCCTTTATAAAATATTCAGATGAACACCTTCATGGCTGCCATTCCCCAACTACGCATATAGACATGGGGAAATTTGATGTGTTAGTCTATTCTGCAGGAAGGGAATTGGGACACCCATTGTTTTGATAATGTTTATGTTCCTGTTTATAATTCTTCCCCTTGAAAATAAAAGTTTTAAAGAAGTCAGTTATATCTGGTAAAATGGTATCAGCGCTCACAGTGCAGAGAATTTGGGGAGGCTATTTTCGCTCACTGCATGACTCCCGTAATTTCACCCAGCCCTAAGCAGTCAAGCTAGGGAAATTCGATTGAGTAGGAGTAGCAGAAAGTGCACACAGAGTTGACTTACTCGGTGCACTCCCTGCTCATGCACCTTATCAACATGCCAAAGAGGAAGGGAAGGAGCAGAGCTCTGTGGAGCTCTATGGTGATTCGTCTACATGCAGCTGTGGCGGCACCTACATAGGAAAAGATTGTATACAGAGGTTTTAACATCTCCAACACAAGCAGAGTAACCAAAAGAGTACTCTGCATACAGTGGAGTTATTGAGAGCTGTGCTAGGAACGCAATAACAGCAACCCAATTTCTACTGTGTCGTATAATTAATTAACAGTTCTCATGGGCAAGCAGGCTCGCACATTAGAATTCAGGAGGCATTTCCAAAACCATCTTATTCAAACTGTTCTGTCTCTGAATGTCTTTGCTCAAAGGGGGAAAAAATAAATTAAAAAACCCCACTCTGCTTTTTTTTTTTTTAAATCACTAACAGGTTCCTGCCTAGTCAGTGGCTGAAAAGTAACACAATTTATTCACACTGTCTGAGTATCCTGCAGCAGCAGACCTTCTTAGAAAGAGTCCATTGTTTATTACTGCTCTTTCAGTATAACCCAGAATAAGAATAATAAAAGATTGGTCTTATTGCCTTTTTTGATGTAGCTTTGTACCAAATGTAAGGAGCACGTGTCTTCACCTCAAAGAGCCTAGCTTCTATGGAATAATTGTGATCTGGATGGATAGAGTGGATGCCGGTGGCACTGTGGTCTAAACCACTGAGCCTATTGGGCTTGCTGATTGGAAGGTTGGCAGTTTGAATCCATGCAATGGGGTGAGCTCTCGTTACTCTGACCCAAAATGGATTAATCCGTTCCAGACTTTTAAAAACAACCCCTAAAACAGCAATTTAACATGAAATTTTACTAACGATATCATTGAGCCATAAAATGAAAGCAATGAACAATGTACTTCAGTCACACAATCAATCAATCAATACGGAGGTATGGCACTCAAATCATCAGCATAACACTCAAAACGGAGCATATTCGGCTTCTGAAGAAAGTTCACAAACCGGAACACTTACTTTCAGGTTTGCGGTGTTTGGGTTCCAAGTTGTTTGAGTACCAAGGCATTTGAGAACCAAGGTACCACTGTACTAGGCCCAATGACCTGAACAATGAAACAAACTGACATACTCGTCCCAGTGCCATGCAAACACAGATATTTGGGATCTTCTATTCCTTTACAGTGGTACCTCAAGTTACAAATGCCTCAGGTTACAAACTCCGCTAACCTAGAAGAGTTACCTTGAGTTGAGAACTTTGTCACAGGATGAGAATGGAAATCGTGTGCCGGTGGCGCAGTGGTAGCAAGAGGCACCATTAGGGAAAGCACACCTCTAGTTAAGAACAGTTTCAGATTAAGAACGGACCTCCGGAACGAATTAAGTTCGTAACTAGAGCTACCACTGTAATTGGTTCAATAGGTACCCTTACACATTCCATATATGTGCAAGCTGTGCATACTTAAAGCCCTTTCGTCTATATCAGATTTCCTCGTGTGTGAGATGTATTCGAGGAGAACTCACCAGCAGCCCATGGAATTGATGGTTCAAGGAATATGCATGTGTAGTGCCTCTTAACCCTTCTTTTGGATTTTGTGTGTGTGTGTCCTTCAGCAAATGGGAGAGAAGGGCTGTGGCTTGCAAAATCCCATCCCTGTGTTGATATTTATAAGCACAGGGTTAAGGTTAAGCTCTGCCCCTATTTTCAAAGGATTTTCTTATCACTCGAAGCTGGGAGCTGAGCTCCCATGGGACTGTGGGCTTACAGCTATATTGCTAATGGATAATGCCTTGAAGCACCATCTAGCTTTTCTCACCTTCATCCAGCTTTAGCATCCAAGTTTAAATCTGGAAATTGCCATCGTTGCTGTGGCCTGCCGGTGTGGACACTTTCTGGTAAGTATTTCAATATTTTGATAAAAGCAAGAAAACGTCTCTACAGAGGATTTCCCTGCACATGTATTAAGACTCCTACATTTACTGATAAAGCCACATTCTCACATTGTTGCAGCACTGTCATACATGCATGCCCAATGCGCAGCCGAAAGAAATAAATGTACTCTCCGCAAGGCGATTAAAGATCTTTGGCTTGCAGCGTACCAAAAATGCATATATAACTGCCGTATTGGCTTTTAACTCCACCCCCCTCGCCTGTTTGTGACTGCATTTCTTAAGAGCACTGAATCACAACCAAAGGGAAAAAGGGAATTATTCATACACCTTCCAATCACTCATTTCCACACAAAACAAACAGGCTCCTGCAATTATAAAAGCTTTCCCAAAACCTAAATATCAGCAAAAATAATAATAATATGGAGAATAAAGTTTACTTCCCCGCTACGAATCTCCTAATCTCTGGCAAACCTATTAATAGTTTTTTTCTTCAATTTTCTTCTAAAGCAGTGCTCAAAGCAAGCGCCTTAATGAGGCAGTCATTCTAAACACGTACAGACAAAGAAGTGGTTTCCTTAGCAACAAGAACCATGCAAAAGCTCTGAGAGCTTTTTGGTCTCCATCGCCTGTTAGCCTGGGTTCACGAGCATAGGCTGTCAGCCTTTTCAAAGATTATGTCCCCTGGAGGAATAAAATAATTATTGTAAATGTTAACATATATATTAAGTTTGATAGATGTATGTTTTGATTAAAAAAAATTGAGGCGCATG
This sequence comes from Podarcis raffonei, assembly GCF_027172205.1. NCBI lineage: Eukaryota > Metazoa > Chordata > Lepidosauria > Squamata > Lacertidae > Podarcis > Podarcis raffonei. The sequence continues at coordinate 37,181,354 of NC_070602.1, read as the reverse complement.
CGGGTGTTTCTCATGCATATGAACTGAAAACAAAAGCTCATGTGATTCTAGCAGGTAAGACTTGCTAGAGTTGTTTCTGAGGGAGAGCCTGAGGAAAGCTTTATGGGGGGGGGGGCTTGCCGATCAGAAGGTCGGCGGTTCGAATCCCCGCAACGGGATGAACTCCTGTTGCTCGGTCCCAGCTCCTGCCAACCTAGCAGTTCGAAAGCATGCCAAAAAGTTCAAGTAGATAAATAGGTATCGTTCCAGCGGGAAGGTAAACAGTGTTTCCACGTGCTGCTCTGGTTTCGGTGTTCTGTTGAGCCAGAAGTGGTTTAGTCAGGCTGGCCACATGACCTGGAAAAACTGTCTGCAGACAAAAACTGTCGGCCTGTAAAGTGAGATGAGTGCTGCAACTCCAGAGTCGTTTACGACTGGACTTAACTGTCAGGGGTTATATATATATATATATATATATATATATATATATATATATATATATATATATATAATGTCAGTGCACTATAGCATACCAAGAGTTGGCTTGGCTTGGGAAACTCTAGATTCAAATCCTGACTTAGCCATGACATTCACTGGGTGGCCAAGGGTCAGAAACTCTCTCACAGCTTAGCCTTCTTCACAGGATTGTTGTGAGGAGAAAAGTGAACACCACACATGACATTCTGAGCACAGGAATCTTAGGATTTTTTTCCCTTAAACGTAATAAGTCAAAACTGATGGTGTATGAATTCTACATAGTCAATACAATCATTTATTGACAAAGTAGTCATCGGTGAAATCTTTTCTCAGGTCATGAAACAGGGGTTTCCTAAAAACTCTTGGCACCCAAACAAATTTTAGCTTCCCAGATTCTGTGGGGAAAGCCATGACTGGCATGATATGGTACTGATTTCGATGTGTAATGCAGATGAAAGGGAAACTTTTGCTTCTCCAATAGTCATTTGCTTTTGAAAAGGTCAGATTTACAAGATATATGTTCTGCCTTTGGGGTGTATCTGAGTTTCCCTAACTTGGAGATTTCTGGCCACACTGATTGCTCAATTCAGGACTCTGGAGCCAGGGTATTGGTCCATAGATCAATTACATACCTATTTTAGAACGTTCAAGTCAATTTCAAGAACCAATGAGCATGCCCCAACAGTTAATACAGCAATGGCTTTTTGAGTTCCTAGTCTGAGCAATGAAGATCATTCATTCTCAGAATAGGTATGTCTGTTTGCAGTATAAACCCCTTTTCATACATATTTGTGAGAGGAGTTTACCCAAAATAAAGGGGGAAAGGATTCCTGTTGCTTCCTCACTGAACATCATCTATCCTGTTGGCTGGCCACCATCAGATATCTGGAAAAGAGCACAGAGCTCTCCACACATGGGTCTGGGTTGAACTAAGTATATGTGCTACTGGGAGCCAGTGTAATGAGTCTCACAAGCACAACAGGGCTCCTTCCCTCTCCCCAATAAAATCACATTTGAGGGCTCTGGAACCCCTAGAACCGTGCTCAGGGTGAGAAGAGAGGAGACTGCTTCATCAGACAAGCTGAAATGTTTACCCTGGCAGAATGATTGTCTTGGTGTGATGCTGAATACCACCCATAAACTTATCAATATATATAAACAACATTCATGATCCAGTCTCTCCCTTTTTCACCATTTCTAAAAAGTACTTATATTAACGTGAGTACAAGCGGTACAAAAGCAGTGTCCAGAATTATTGAAATCTAATGCCTGGATTATATGTCAGGCACCACAAAATGCATACTGTTGTAAGTTTGGGGTGGTAAACTGTAAGTGAGATACTTCTAATCCCTGGATCCAGCAAATGTTAAAATATAAGCCAGGCTAGCTTGTTTTGTTGAGGTGATCACCAAGATGGCGACGGAGGTAGCAGCCTAATTAGAGCCTCCAACTTCAACTAAGCGTTTTATTAGTTTTAGCCTCTTCAAGACCTCAAAACTGCACCTTAAGGACCTTAAAGACTACTGGCTGGCTGTCTTGTCGCCTCGTTTTAATTAGTTTATTCTTTTATTGTTTTATTGTTTATTTATTGTTTTACCGTCGCACTGTTTACTGATACTGCTACACTGACTTACAACCTTGGAGCTCCCAGATGACGGATTGGCTTGAAATACAGCCAAAGAAGCAGAGGAAACTGCTGAACTCCATTGAGCCTAACTTCGATAAGATAAGTCCAAGAACTCCCCCATGAATACCCTCCCGCCCCAAGTTAAGGCTTAAAGAGGGAAAGGTAGGGAGGCTCCCTGATCCAACAGCCTGGATACCGGTTTTCCAAACTTTACCTCTACCTTTATTTCTACAATAAAGTGCCCAATAAGGGAAGCTTTCAACTTAGAGAATGGTGTTCACAAGACAGAGCTATAAAGAGCTGGGAATCCCCCTCACCAAAGCGGCTGAACCCTCTACAAGAGGAAGGCAGGTGAAAATCTCACAATATTTTAAACCGAAAACAGACAAAATAAATAATGCTGACAAACGACACCCCCACGAATGGTCCATAGACCGCACCAGGTACGGGGAGCTTATGGAAACAGACGAAGAAGGGGTGGGAGTCAATCTGGCAATGGAAATAAAACAAGTTGCCATAGAAGATGAAACCTTAGTGAATCAACCGGGGCTGGAGCAGGAACAAGAGCCACAAGAGGAAAACCCAGTAATTAAGACAGATGAGCCCTCCCAAAGACCCAGGCCCGGGGAGAAGATGGGGTTTCACACTGTGACGAATGAGGACCTGGAGGACACAAGAGCCCAATATCTGGACTTGGAATGCTTCCCCTACATACTAACAGGGCTATATAATGATCTGTTAAATGAACAGAAGTGCAGATAGGCAGAGAACTGGGACACATCAAAGACTTCCTCTCAGAATGCTTGGGCCTACTTATCACCCTGACTGAAATAACTAGGAGAATAGACAACTTGCATTCATATAAAGTTCTCTCTAGCACACCAAACGATAACAGCATTAAGGAAAATAAAACCCGACGTGATGTGGAAAGAAGGAAAACATCTAGGATCAAAGCAAACCAGAAGGGAAACTTAATTGACCCTAAGAAACCCCTCTTAAAGGGGAAGTGTCCCAGGAATAAAGAGAAGAAGCCCAAGAATGTAAAAATGGGAAGGAAGACAAAGCTCCCATCTCGAACAAAGAAAACGAACTTCACAAGACTATTTAAGCTATTAGAGAATTCAAATCCAACGAGCCCAGCTAACCCAGTTCTGCCACCCCTTGATAAAAGCCGAAGCCCAAGCCCAAATAAAAACCTCCATAAGGCTGGGCTTTTCAATTCAACAGAGGACCTCCGTAAGGCTAGGCTTCATAATTCAACAGAGCAACTAGCGCTCCCGAATGGAACTGCGGGAAAATCAAGGGAAAACCCGATCCCTAAGCAAGAAACTACTCCTAAAACAACATACTCTCGCAGAAATCTAATTCTAAATAAACAAAAACTTATCATCCTACCTGTATACATGCACAAAGATCTCCTTTCCCCAGCACAACAGAGAATCTATATTCTCAAGAAAACTGAATTAGCCGTTAGAGGGTTCGTCCCAGCAGAAAACATCATTAATGTTAAATTTCTGCCATCAGACAAGGACCTAAACAGAGTTGTGGTAACATTCAGAGACTGGCACACAACCAAACTAGTTTCAGACAATAAGGACAAGCTACAAAGGGTTGGATTGCAGGTGACTCGCCTATTCGAAGTGTCCGGTACTCCCACTCCTCTCATCGAAACAATCAAGACTGATAAGATAAAAATAAAGCCGACAATGTCTGTGATGGACGAGAACTGTAAGATGCTTCAACTAGAGGCAGATAAAGCCCCAAACCAGATGGCTAAAAGACCAAAAACCCTATCCCCAAATCACGTACCAGATGAAAGCTCCAGCATAGAGAAGGAAAACCGCTTCATAGCAACTATTGAACAAATACATAAAGCTCAGGACGCACTAATTGAAAGATTAGCATCCATAAGGAAATCTATTACACTCCTAGCCACACCCGTCACCAGGGAATTTAACTATGCAACTTATACCACAAAACCTTTATCCAACAGTGAGTGGATACTAAGGCTATTCCTATCGCCAGAGGAACTCGGACCTACGGAACCACCTATAACAAAGAAAACAATAACGCATCAAGCTGAAATAGCGGTACCACCAGGCAAGAACGGTTCAATCTTTGTGGACAACCTAGGAGCCCTAGACACCATTCACACGGATGACTGAAATAAGGTCACGGGGAAAGAACGCCCCTCCGGGACACTAAAATATGTCCAAGTACACACCGTGCCAAAATGTCTCCCACTACACACCCCAAAAGGGACATAATGAATGATAAATCCCAAATTGGCCATAAACCTAAGTTTGATTGTCCCTTGAGATGTCTGACAATCAAAAATCACAAGCTGACCACCTGTACGTGGAACATCGCAGGGTGGGGAGCTAAAAGCAAAGATCCCAATCTAATGGACTTCCTCACCAAATTTGACATCCTGTTCATCCAGGAAACCTGGTCGATAGACGAGCTCTACCTGGATAATTACCACTCGTGTATAAAAAGAGCAACACCTAGTCAAAGAGGGGGCAGACCCAAAGGAGGCTTAGTCTTACTGTTCTCAACGCAGATACAAGCTAATATTACCCAATTACCCTCCAATGATGAATGGTCTGTAGCAGCAGTTTTAGATTTTGGACAAAGCAAACTGCTATGCATAAACATATACTTACCTACATGTCGACGGCAGGCACAAGTAGAACAACTATGGAAAGAAGTGGAAGCCCACGTGGTGCAATGGAGGAGACAACACCCGTCCGCCATGATATTACTAGCTGGTGACCTAAACGCAAGAGTGGGCCCCAACGACAACGCCCTATACGCACATTTTCACCAATGGCCTCCAGAAATGGAAACTATCCCACCCCTAATGACAAGATCATCCTACGATAAGACATGCAACACTGGAGGACTATATTTAGCACAGATGGCCTACAGACAGAATCTACACTTACTGAATGGGGCTATACAAGGAGATTATCCTGGTCAATATACATATTGGTCAGGACACAAACTGTCAACGATAGATTATTGCATTGTTTCCCAGGACCTGATCCCTAGGATATCAAAATTCAACATTACAGCAAGAGCTGAAAGTGATCACCTACCTTTATCCCTCGTGTGTGATTTACCCTTTGATCTGCCCAAACCACAACACAGATATCAACCAGATCTAACACCCGGAACAGGCCTCAAGAAAATCAGATGGAATGGACAAGTGAGCGAGCGGATATCTAACTGGTACAAATCTGAGGAGAGCTACCGTCTCTCAAAAGCAATTATGGAAGGGTGCTTAGAAATAGAGGAGAGCGCCCTGAACATGATGACAACATATGAAATGCTTATACAAAAAATTCAAGAGTTTGTTGTAAAACCGAATTCCAAGTCTCCCCACCATAGGAAAACTTCCAGGGAGTGGTTCGATCATGAGTGTATAACCTCCAAGAAATCATTGATCCACTCCTTCATCTGCCATAAGGACAATCCAACAGAGGATAACAGACAAAAGATGCTTGAAGCCAAAAGAAGTTACAAAAAACTCCTGACACAAAAGAAAAGATACGCAATGAAGTTATTATGGCAGCAACTGATAGAGGCCTCCAAATCAAGTAACCCATCATTATTCTGGAGAATCGTAGCTGTACAGCCGGATAGGGGCCTATCACAACTATCCTGCTGCATATCAATGAAAGCCTGGGAAACACACTTCCATAATCTTTACGAGGAATCTAGCGATGAGTCCTATGCATTAGACATACCGGAAGATCAGATACAGCCATGGCCAGCAGTCTCAATAACAGAGACTCATCTGCTGATTGACCAACTAAAGAACGGGAAAGCCCCCGGAATTGACTGTTTACCAGTGGAACTTTTTAAAACCAATGCGAACTGGTGGGCCCCCTTGCTAGCCTCTCTGTTCACATATATAGATAGAACTGCACAGATTCCATACGCCTGGGGGACTTCCATCATTATTCCCATTTACAAGAAAGGCTCGAGGTACGATCCCTCCAACTATAGACCTATAAGCCTCCTGAATATAATAAGTAAATTATACGCTAAACACCTCAGCGAGAAACTGTGCGAATGGATAGAAAGAGCGAAGATTCTTGATGATGCACAGGCAGGATTTAGACAGGGGAGATCCACAATGGATCACTGCCTGATCTTACAGCACCTAGCTGAGAAATACACGTTGCACCATAATCACCACCTATTCGCAGCATTTGTAGATTTTAAAGCAGCCTTTGACTCCATCCCAAGAACCCGACTCTGGGACAAACTTAACAAATCATCTATAGACCGACGTCTGCTGCTACTAATATACAAACTGTACAACAACACACGACTTCGTATAAGATGCAGCCAAGAAGGTCAACTCTCTAATTTCATTAGAACAACAAAGGGAGTTAAACAAGGATGCATTTTGGCCCCCTTTTTGTTCAACATCTATATAAACTCCCTAATAGACCACCTACAAGGAGCGGATACACACGCCCCAAAATTAGTAGACAAAAAACTGCCTATCCTACTATATGCAGACGATGCGGTTATATTGTCCCAGACTCAGATGGGCCTCAAAAGAGCTCTTAACAGCTTATCCCAATATTGTAGAGAAGAGAAACTAGCAGTGAACTACCAAAAAACAAAAATCATGGTTTTCTCTAACAAAAGGAAAATATACAGATGGAATTTAGACAATCAGGAGATTGAACAAGTGACATGCTTTAAATATCTAGGAGTTATATTCCAAGCATCAAGGAAGAAGACTGCCCACATAAATTACAGCTCCTCTACAGCACAAAAAAGTACAACAGCAATCCTAAGATTCCATCGTACAACAGGAGGAAATTTCATTCCTGCTACAATTAAACTATTCGTTGCAAAACCAACAGCACAAATACTATACGGCGCACCACTCGTCTCCCTCTCTAATCTAGACCCATATGAAAAGATACAATCAGGTTTCCTTAGATCACTCCTGCAAGCACCTAAATGCGTCCCAAACGCCGCCCTATGACTGGAAGCGGGCTTATACAGCATTAAAGCCAAAGTATGGATAAGAACCTTATGCACTTGGCTAAGACTTAACAACTCGCCGGTTGGACTGCTTTCCCTGATGCTTCTTGACAAATTCCAATCTAGTTGGTTGAAGGGCACTCTCAGAAAACTGGCCACATATGGTCTCTCCCCAGAGTATTTATTAAGTTTAGAAAGGGGAAGGGCCAAGAACATAAAGAAAGACTCAGGGACATTGAAGCCCAAAATGACTTTAATCAACTTCCGATAACTTATAAACTTCTATACAACCCCCAAAGGCCCCATCTAGCAAACTATCTCAAAGTTCTAGACAACGCTAAACACCGATGGGCATTTTCCAGGGCCCGCTTTAACGCTCTCCCTTCAGCTCTTCTAGAGGGAAAATACAATAAAATACCGATCGAACAAAGATTATGTCCCTGTAACATCAATGAAATCGAAACCATTGGGCATGTCATCTTATACTGCCTATTATATCGAGACTCAAGAAAAGAGCTGATCGAACCGATTCTGAGGAAAATACCTCGTAGTACAGACGACACCTATATCAGACACCTCTTAGCTGACAAAGAGCCTGAAATTAACAGGTCCGTGGCAAAGTACTGTTATATCGCAACAAGAATAAGATGAGCAATGATGTCAACAACGGAGTTCAAATTGTAAACATCGAAGGAACAATAATAATAGCGACACCTGAATTGAATTTTTAAAACTTTAAAAGTCGAAACCTGGTCATAAATATAAGCACCAATTCTGTGAATTGGCCATATTTCTACTGTTATTTGTAGCACAATACTACTTTTAATGTCATATTTTTATAAATTGCTTCCTGGTCACTGACTGTATTAAAGATATTTGATTTGAGGTGATCACCTAGGTGATGAGACACTAAGAGAAACAAAGGAAAGGTGCTCTGTGTAAGATGGTAAATGGGTGGCTCTGGTCATGTCCCAGGTTAGTTAGAAGGACAAAAGCCAGAGCTCAGAGTTTGCAGTGATGTGCCCTAGAGGGAAAAGCAGCAAGCCAGAGAGAGAGCCAGAGAGCAAAGCTTGATGTCTGTTTGAATCCTAGGCTGTGGCTATGGGAGAAACAAGACCCTTTTGGAGTGTTAATGCTATGAACCCCTCCATCGTAGGCTCAGGTTGTATATTTTTGTAAATAAAACATATATCATAAAAACACCACAGTCTCCGCTGTGCCTCATTCCCAAAGGAAACACAAATCCTGGAACCCCTGGAATCTCACAGCGCTCAGTTTATATTTTAGCCCTTGTTGGATTTAGGGGTTTGAAGGATCTTACATGCAGCTTAACTCCCCAGACTCATAACAATATTGTACTATTATATAGAGAGCGCACAAATTTGTTTTTAAAAATAAAAATAGACCAAACATTATTTACTGTTGTTGCAACTGAGATGCACATTATCATGAAATTCATGCAGGCCTCCCAGTTTGAGACATTTGTTTTCACATTTATTTTCCCCACTTTGAGACATTTGCATTTCACATTTATTTTCCTACTATATATCATGTCGAAACAAGAATTGGAATAGAACAGAAAACTAATGGCTGTTGGGGTGAGGGAATGAAACTTTTGTTTAAAAACTAGTAAAAATTGCACTGTCCCACTTTTTTACCTTGGGGGCTGGGGGGAGGGAGGGAAATCCCACAGAAAAAAAGACGCTTCAGATTTGTCGAGCTGCTGTGTTTGCTTCTGACACAAAATGAATCAGGCCTCCTCTTGGATTATGTGGGTGGTATTTCCGCTCTTCCCTGGTGTGATAATTCACTGCCTGCAGCTGTGGCATGCAAACTCAAATATTTTCTGTTTCTGTTTGGTTTTCAAAAGAAAGGCACCCGACTTTGCTGCTGGTCTTTTGCAGAGACACTAAAGTTGAGTAATGTGAGACAGAGCAGTCATTAAAACAAAAGGGAAGACTCTTGAACAATGCATATGCCAATGCAACAGCAATGGATTCCCCAGAAACCTCCAGCAGCTCCAGGTCTGAGGGTGCCTTCTCACCTAATGTTTGTACTGGAGTACAGCTGCTCAAGAGGGAGGGGTGAAAATCTAAAATAAAACTTTGAAAAATTACACCATAGTCCATCAGTTATACATATGGAGTCAAATTTCCTTTAAAACACACGCAAGTTGGGGAGGGGAGAGAATGATTCTTGGCTGTTCACCACTTTAATAAGGATCCTTGAGGAATTCAATCATTGTAAATGCTGATGACACAACCTTGATGGCAGAAAGTGAGGAGGAATTAAAGAATCTTTTAATGAGGGTGAAAGAGGAGAGCGCAAAATATGGTCTGAAGCTCAACATCAAAAAAAACGAAGATCATGGCCACTGGTCCCATCACCTCCTGGCAAATAGAAGGGGAAGAAATGGAGGCAGTGAGAGATTTTACTTTCTTGGGCTCCATGATCACTGCAGATGGTGACAGCAGTCACGAAATTAAAAGACGCCTGCTTCTTGGGAGAATAGCAATGACAAACCTAGACAGCATCTTAAAAAGCAGAGACATCACCTTGCCGACAAAGGTCAGTATAGTTAAAGCTATGGTTTTCCCGGTAGTGATGTATGGAAGTGAGAGCTGGACCATCAAGAAGGCTGATCACCGAAGAATTGATGCTTTTGAATTATGGTGCTGGAGGAGACTCTTAAGAGTCCCATGGACTGCAAGAAGATTAAACCTATCCATTCTTAAGGAAACCAGCCCTGAGTGCTTACTGGAGCAGATTCTGAAGCTGAGGCTCCAATACTTTGGCCACCTCATGAGAAGAGAAGACTCCCTGGAAAAGACCCTGATGCTGGGAAAGTTTGAGGGCACAAGGAGAAGGGGATGACAGAGGACGAGATGGTTGGACAGTGTTCTTGAAGCTACCAACATGAGTTTGACCAAACTGCGGGAGGCAGTGGAAGACAGGAGTGCCTGGCGTGCTCTGGTCCATGGGGTCACGAAGAGTCGGACGTGACTAAATGACTAAACAACAACTACACCTACAGAGAGCCCCATATACCCTTTAGAAAAAGCAATAAAGGCAAAGAAAAAACCCATATCGGGAAGTCACTGATTCAGTACAGCTGGTGCAGCATTGTTCTGGTCCATGGGGTCATGAAGAGGAAGAAGAAGAAGAAGAAGAAGAAGAAGAGGAGGAGGAGGAGGAGGAGGAGGAGTCTGGATTTGATATCCAGATTTATCACTACCTGAAGGAGTCTCAAAGCGGCTAGCATTCTCCTTTCCCTTCCTCCCCCACAACAAACACTCTGTGAGGTGAGTGGGGCTGAGAGACTTCAGAGAAGTGTGACTAGACCAAGGTCACCCAGCAGCTGCATCTGGAGGAGCGAAGACGTGAACCCGGTTCACCAGATTACTAGTCTACTGCTCTTAACCACTACACCACACTGGCTCTCAACATGACTAAATGACTAAACAACAACAACAACAATGGCCCATCCAGCTAGATCTGCCAAGCAGGCTTGGCTCATTAGCATAACTAAATCCAAAGCATTACTGTGCTTGGCCAAGTTTCATCAAGCCTTGATTATTTTTTTTACTAAATCCATGAATTATGGGAAGAATCTGACACCCAGGAATTTAGAGGGATCTGCTCCCCAAAACCTTAACATTATCCCCCTCTTAGACAAAATATATCTGACCACAGCTGTGTAATAACTGGAAGAAGAAGACAAAAAAAATTCCACTCATAAATTTAAGCTCATAAGTGTTTTGATAGGAATTTTAGGTCAAGATTTGCCAAAAAGCAAAAAACTTTTCATGTATGCTACAACTGTGGAACGGATGCTACTGGCACAAAGATGGAAAAGTGATAAAATACCAACCAAAGAAGAATGGCAAGAAAAACTTATGGAGTATGATGAAATGGCAAAACTAACAAAGACTTCGAAATAAGGACAAAAAATCCTTTATCAAAGATTGGGAACCATTTTCGGCCTATATAAAGAATCAATGTAGAAAATTGGACTCATTAGCAGGTTTTGAATAATCATTTACAATTAGCAAAAATTATATAATTTGTAAGTTAAAATACAAAAATAGTGAAAAAGGAAATATGCAGGAAATGATAGATAAACCAGAGAAGGAGGTTGAGGGAAGTCCGGGGGGGGGGGAATGGGGAAAATTTGGAATTGTGAATTATGTTATTTGTTATGATGTAATATTGGAAAAATGGAAAACTTAATAAAAAAGGTTAAAAAAGAAAAGAAAAGGAAAAATACAGCTCTCCTGTCAAAATACATAGCAGCAAAGTTAGTAAAGGCATATGACCAAATCATCAAAGCACACAATGACACTTTTTAACACAACCCAACACAGTAACAGTCTTTGCCTTTCCAGCAATTTCCAGTTCATCAAGAATTCTTCAGGTATCCTGCTTCCTTCTTGGTGCAAACTCCTGCCAGATCTGTGTACCCTTCACAAATGATTGGCTGTGTATAAAAATATTGATGTGGCTCCTGGATGAACTAGGTGATACACACAAGTGCATTGCCCTAATTGCCATTTTAATAAAGGAACTGAATGTCTGAGGGATGCTTATAAAAAGAGAAGTGGCGGGGAGAAGGGGTTGTTTAATCCTTTTCCTTGCCACAATTTCAGTATTTCAAATCATTCACATGGAGCATTGTTCCTGCAGCATTCCAATCTTACAGAGGAAAAACAAGTTTCGTCCCTAATCAAAATAAAGTTCCTGGGGATGCGGGTGCTTTGGAGTGGGAGAACAGCAAGGGGGGTAAGGCTATGCATTTCCTTTCCCCCTCCACTTCTCTGCTCCCAATTCATCAAAAGCAGCCTTTCCTTTTTAAATAGGGTTGATAACATACTGTAATGCATTGGCATCTAAGGTCTACTTTATCTCTTAGAGCAATGCTAATTCAGCCCTCAAAAACTTGTGGCATGGCAGCTTCACTCCTTACCCTTAGCTGTGCTAATGATATATAGTTCTGTGAGCAGAGTGGTAATTGGGCAGGAGATGGACGTTTGGCTTTCTTCTCAAGTGAAAACCTCAGGGAAATGGAAGAATGCTGCAGGTCCATGTGGTCCTCATCCCTCCCTTTTCCTTTGAACTGCCACATTCTTGGTCTGGGAAGTAGCAACTGCTAAGCCATCTGTCTGTCTTGCCTTATATTTGAAGAGCCCTAAACAGTTCTTGGGACGCGGGTGGTGCTGTGGGTTAAACCACAGAGCCTAGGGCTTGGCAATCAGAAGGTCGGCGGTTCGAATCCCCGCGACAGGGTGAGCTCCCGTTGCTCGGTCCCTGCTCCTGCCAACCTAGCAATTCAAAAACATGTCAAAGTACAAGTAGATAAATAGGTACCACTCTGGTGGGGACGTAAACGACGTTTCCATGCGCTGCTCTGGTTTGCCAGAAGTGGCTTAGTCATGCTAGCCACATGACTCGGAAGCTGTACGCCGGCTCCCTCAGCCAATAAAGCAAGATGAGTGCCACAACCCCAGAGTCATCCACGACTGGACCTAACGGTCAGGGGTCCCTTTTCCCTTTACTTTTAAACAGTTCTCACTTCCGTTGACAGAGGTTCATTATGTCAGAGTTTTAGAAGTCCTCATGCTATTTAAAATAGGCTTCAAATACATTCAAGAGACTTTTTGGTGGATGAAACATTTGTTCCTGGGGTCAAAAGGATGCACTACTTTCAAAAAGAACAACATGGCTACTTTGGGGCTGGATGATATATTGCAATGGCAAAGCCACAGTGAGAGATCAAAATGTAGCTATTCATTTGCTCAATTTCTATTCCACCCTTACTGCCGAAGGAGCCCAGGTCAGCAAATGCACCAATAGCGATATCACTGATTTATTTTTGTTTATTTATTCAATTTATATATCACACCCTTTCTGCCAAAGAAGCCCAGGGCAGCAAACCACAAGTGATAAAACAATAAAAAACATCTTAAAATTAATCCAAACAAGATGCAGATGGGGAAAGATCTCAATTTAAAAGGCTTGTTGAAAGAGGAAGGTGTTTAGCAGCTGTCAAAAAGACAAGAGATGACCTTAAAAACTTTTATCATTTAAAAATTATCATTAAAAACATTCTTAATAGAGCTTTAAAACAATTTAGATTCTGATGCTGGTGGCACAGTGTAGTGTTGCAGAGATTTCTTTAGCTGCCAGCTCTGCTACTCCAGGAGGTTGAACCCAGACCCTGATGTTTCAGCATCACTTTGAGCACCAATAACTCATTTATATACTGTCTGGTGGGCCACTGGGCACAATGATTCTTGCTTGAGAAAAGCTATTCCAATGGCACTGCCTGCAGCTTTCACCCTGTAGTCACTATGGGACAAAGCTTGGCATGCCTCTCTGTTGTATAAAAGTCAAAGAAACATGGGACACAACCTAGACATCTGAGATTTTTGTCAACCTTGTACATCCTGTACTGTTTATAGCTAGGGTGCGAAAGGTTTTGTCTGCATGCTACACCAGCTGAGTGAGATGCACTGTGGTGTGGCTCCTTCGCACACCATGCCACCCGGATAACATGAGAAGGCCTGGATGATGTGGGAAGAGTCCACATCATGGCTCCTCCCCACATCAGTATTGTTCCTCCCAGAAGCTGGGACAACACTGTTATAATGTAGACTCCTTCGGCATGGCCCAACGATTCTCATGCGTACCCTTGTGATACAGCAAGGAGGCAAGATTCAGTGGCAACCAAACCACTGTATGAAAAGAAGGGAGCCAAGAATGTCAGTGAGCCACATTCTTCTGATTGCTCAGAGTTTTCTACATTTGATCCTACAAACTGGTTCTTTAGCACAGCACCGCAGTGAATTGGGCACCTAATCAAGTAAATTCCGAAGATCATATCATTCTTGCATTTCTCAGTCACAATTTTACTTGGCTAAGGTGTCTCTTTTTTCTCCCATAGTTGAGGAATTCAGCAAAAATAAAAGTTGAGCAAAGTACTTCTTTGCTTCTTATACCAACATAAAGTTTATCTTTAAAAAGCCACCCTAGTCTAAACGTTTCATTTTCTTTCCCCCCACCATTTCTCTAAATTATTTTATTTCCCTAATGGCTTGTAGTATTGTTTGCCGATACAATGAAAGCACTATTAACACTTAAGCTAATTAAGATTTTCAGAAAAACCCCAGTAACGTCGTCCTCATTAGCCGATTTTAAAAAATCCTCAGCAGCATTCAGATGTATTAAGGAAAAATGAGGATTGCTTTTAAATTTCAAGAAATGAATGTGAGTCTTCATATTCTGGTACATTAACAGTTTGTTCCAGTACATTGATATTTTATGTGGAAACCCTACTCAGCAATTAATATGCCCGAGACAAATTGAAAAACCCATAATCCATCCTTCTCTGTTGGAATGTAAGAGTATATTATTATTGAGAAGCTACAGGATATCGGAGCCATTTTTTAAACTTGAATGCTCATTACCTTAAATCTGCATACAAAACAGTTTTGCATTCAGACTAGGTGATCACATAACTGCATATATCATGTTTCAAATGAAACTGCGCAAAATTATAAAAAGGCATAAGCAACAATAACAAAACACTGCTGCAGGCTTCTTTTCTAAAGCAAGGTTTATACGAGGTACTGGGGTTTAGTAAGAATTAGAGACAAAGCATTAATAGAGTACTTTCGTGCTGGATATAGAAAGACAGTTGCCAGTTTGTTTACTTGATTGCCTGTCAGAGGTCATTTGTGCTAAAATTCTGATGTAAAAAAAACGCAGTTTCGTACTTGGAAGGATGTTGTTTCTCAAACCAATCAAATGCATTGTTGATAATTAGCAGCCCTCCTAGGAATTTTGGCAAAATGGCTTCAAATGGCATGAAAACGAAAACATTTGCTCACTCCAGAGGTAACCCTTAATTAACAATTTTTATATCACTGCCAGGGATATGTGGCAAGGGATATTTTTTGTCTGCAGTTTCCATGTCTTATCTATTTCTCTTTTTTACTTAGGAATTTTTAACATTTGAATTTAGGTGCTTCTTCTGAATCTGGATATTAGGGAAATCTGGATTTTAGTTTTACTTGAAAAAACCTCAAGTTTCTCAAAAGTTCTACCCAGATTTGAAATATTTTACCTATGTATGACAATAAAAGGTTAAAGTTGCAATCAAGACCCATTTCTGTTCTAGCTAAGGTTTCCAATAAATCTGAAATATAAATCCTCACCATACATTTAAAACACTCTTCCACTAGTTTAACAGTTGTGGAGAATTCTGGGAACTGTAGTTTTTCAAGGGTCTGGGAATTGTAGTTCTGTGAGGTCAGCATCCTTAACAAATTACAGTTCCCAGGATTCTTTGGGGGAAGGCATGGCCATTAAAGTAAGGTCATCAGATTTTTTTCAATGAATCCAGGGACACTTTTTGACTTCAATTGATTTTGTATGGGGCCTGATTTGTCAATCCAGGGACTGTCTCCGGGAAACGGGGATGTCTGGTAACCTTACATTAAAGCAGTATAAGAGTGCTTTGAATGTATGGTGTGGATGTCACATGACTAGTGCTTTTAAAAAAACCAGTCCACTATATAACATCCCACTTTCATTGATAAAGGAAACCTCACAATGACTAATTTCTAGGTGAGCACTCTATTCTGCAACAGAATAACCAAATGTTACTATTTGCTTCCACATTTCACTTAGGTACAGTGGTACCTTGGTTCTCAAACTTAATCCGTTCCAGGCGTCAGTTCCAAAACCAAGGAGCACTTTCTCATAAAAAGTAACGCAAAATGGATTAATCCATTCCAGACTTTTAAAAACAACCCCTCAAACAGCAATTTAACATGAATTTTACTATCTAACGAGACCATTGTTCCATAAAATGAAAGCAATAAACAATGTACTGCAGTCACACAATCAATTAATCAGTAGCTGAACTGGGTTCCACACAGTCACAAAAACAAAACAAAAAACCTGCAAAAACAAGAACACAAAATAAATAGCAAAAACAGACAGACCTCAGCGTTACATTCAAAAAGGTAGTGTGGCACTCAAATTGGAAGAATAACACTCAAAACGGAGCATGTTTGGCTTCTGAAAAAAGTTTGCAAACCAGAACACTTACTTCTGGGTTTGCAGTGTTTGGGTTCCAAGTTGTTTGGGCACCAAGGCGTTTGAGAACCAAGGTACCACTGTACAAGTATTTAGATTCTTCATGACTAGTATTAGTCTAGGCTTGGCTTTTGGTGCTGTTGTTGCAAAACAGAAGGAACAAGAGGCTCCCACTGCTGCTATTTCATTGCTGCATGATTGGGAAAAGGCCACATCAACTAAACAATCTTCATCAGTCCATGGCATAAATAGAAAATAATAATAATTGCAATATAATGAGTGTAGAGATTTAATGTTGAACTCATTAGAGCAGAGAAGCTCCATTTGTTCAAATAATGTGGGATGGTTTTATAGTACATAATGCAAATAAAACCGTGGGAATCTTGATGTATAACAAGACCTCACAGAGGCTTACACGGGGGACACCTTCACAGACTATTCCCTCCCCCTGCAAGACTATTATACCTGTGCTGTTCTTGGCTGTGTAGGATTCCAATAATGGTTTCATAACCCTTATGAACTTCATAAATCAAAGTTGCATCTAGGTAAAGCCTTCTTCAGGTGCTTAGTTTTAAGCACATAAATAGTTAAATACCTGTTTCATGCATAATAAATACCTATTTCGTTCAATAATAAATTAGCAGCACTGACAGTTAACTATATCTATAAATCTTGCCAAGATTGCTGCCCTGAAAGTTTCCCCCCTGTTCTAGAATTTACCATTTTTAGTTTGTTTGCTTTTTTACACTTTAGATCTGTCTTGCCGAGCAGCTGATAATTGCAGCCTTTATAGATGAAAATATTAACCTATTAAACTTAGTGATGGATTAACCATTATGCCTAGTACTCTGCAGAGCAGCCCTGGCCCATTTGGGGTACCTGCTGTGATCTAATTACATTGGATTTCCCAATGCAAACTTTTGCTCATCTTGCTGGCTGCCTAGAACTTCATCCCTGCTCTTTATGAATAACAATGGGAGCTGCTTATTTCCCTAGAAACAGAAGTGTCATGCAGGGTGGTGTTTTGTCTTTCAGATGTAGTACTACAATCCAAAGCACATATGCAGAGGTATCTGCACGCAGCCGACCTCAGCCTGTACTTTCTGTCCTTAAGATCTTTTGTAGCTCAGAAAGTAATCATTTCTCTGGACAGATTATGAACCTAGCAAAATGAGCACTTAACTGCCCACTTGTCATGTTGTTAGTTTAGTTTTTTTGTGATGTTGTATATTTAGGTATTGAAATGGTATTTGGTTTGCATGTTTATGGCACTATCTGGCACTTCAAGGAATCAAAGAATAGATGTGTTTTGATTCATATATTGTTTCAGGCAGAGCCAGTGTGGTGCAGTGGTTAGAGTAGGGGTCAGCAAACTTTTTCAGCAGGGGGCTGGTCCACTGTCCCTCAGACTTTGTGGGGGGCTGGACTATATTTTGGGGGGAATGAACAAATTCCTATGCCCCACAAATAACCCAGAGATGCATTTTAAATAAAAGTACACATTCTACTCATGTAAAAACAAGCTGATTTTTGGACCGTCCATGGGCTGGATTTAGAAGGCGATTGGGCTGGATCCGCTCCCCGGGCCTTAGTTTGCCTACCCATGGGTTAAGTATTGAACTAAGAACTGGGAGACCAGGGTTCAAAACCCCACTTGCATATGAAGTTGACTGAGTAGCCTTGAACCAGTCAACTTCGCCCCCATCCCATCTAGCAAGTGCCTAGTTTTCATTTAAGGATTTTGTTATGGGCAGGCAACATGCTACATCTTTTGCCACAATTGCCATAATTCTAAATGGATTCCATGATGTCACAAGCAGAGCACCTAAACAGGCCAGGGGAAGGGGAAGGGAGTAAACCTCAAGGACCACCTCTGGCCATATGAACCCACCTGGACCCTGTAATCATCATCTGAGGCCCTTCTTCATGACCCAAAGTGGTAACAGAAGAACAGGCCTTTTCTGCAGTGGCTCCCCACTTGGGGAATTTTCTTCTCAAGGAGGCTTGCCTAGTGCCATCATTATATATCTCTAGGCACCCGGTGAAAACATTCCTCTTCTCCCAGGTTTTTGCCTGATTAAATAATAATCTATGTTTTTTTAAACTGGGGAAGTATTGTTTTTGTTTGCTACAATGTTATGTACTTTTGTGTTTTTATATTATAAACTGCCCTATTATCCTCAGATGAAGGCCAGTATAGAAATGTTGTTGTTGATGATGGTGGTGGTCATGATGATGATGCACTTATAGCTCAGCAGCTACAATGATGGTAGTGAGCCAAAGGTGGTCATCACAACCTTGTCAGCAGTGTGCAGTTCGGTGATGGAAATATGAATGTCTCTGTACCATATGTTATTTTTGTAGACCTCTTCTCCATAAAGCATACCTCCTGTCAAGTCAAGGTTGTCTCCTCCAGATTAAGCAAGCTGTCATTGGTTCCTGAATGTACATTGAAATGATTCTTACATATTATCCATCACCCCTTTCAGCTTTATCTGAGGATTCCTTTCTGAATTCATAAGCTTGGTCTCAATGCTAAAAATGGTTAATGAGATTCTTAAATGGTTAATTCCTGTTCCTAGTACCTGCCTCCCATGTTTAAGCCGTGTGTTAACGTGATTACATTTCAAAAAATCAGAATAATCTATAAATAATTCCTCACCCACTATGGCATGTGATATCCTCTACAGTGGTACCTTGATTCTCAAACGCCTTGGTTCCCAAATGCCGAAAACCCAGAAGTAAGAGTTCTGGTTTGCGAATGTGTTTCGGAAGCCGACCATCTGATGCAGTTGTCGGCTATTGTTTCCAGAGCACCTGCCCGAATCAGAAGCTGTGCCTTGGTTTTTAAACATTTCAGAAGTCAAACAGACTTCCGGAATGGATTAAGTTTGGTGCTTTTGTTTTCGATGCTTTTTCAGTTAATTTGTTTTTGTGAAAGTGTGGAACCCAGTTCAGCTACTGATTGATTGATTGATTGATTGTGTGACTGCAAAAATGGATAAAAGTCCTCCATTCGAACAATGACTATCATCGGTGCAAGTATGAAAACAAATTAATTTTAATTTTATCATCTTCAATACTGTCTTATTTATTTTATAGTACAGTACATTGATTATTGCTTTCATTTTATGGATCAATAGTCTCATTAGATAGTGAAATTCATGTTAAATTGCTGTCTTAGGGGTTGTTTTTAAAAGTCTGGAACAGATTAATCCGTTTTGAATTACTTTCTATGGGAAAGCGCGCCTTGGTTTTGGAACGCTTTGGGTTTGGAACGGACTTCTGGAACGGATTAAGTTTGAGAACCAAGGTACCACTGTACTTCAAAGCTTTCTCTTCTCTTAATATGGAAGTAGTAGTTTTACCTAAACAACTAGTTACTGCCTTGGTAGAGCAGGTGAAGACAAATTTGCTGACAGCCTTTATTTGAACTGCATACTAAACACTTTTCTATAGGGCCAATTCCCACTTTACTTTTGGAAAGATACATATGTACTTCATACATACGTCTGCATGGACCATTGTTTTTTTTTACTCTGATACTTGTGCTTGATTATAAAAGTTTAGTGTGTATCATCCGTGGCTTCCTGGTAAGCAGATAAGATCCTTCTGGATCAGATTAATGGCCCATTTAGCCCAGCATCCTATTCCCACAGTGCCCAATCAGGGCATGAGCACAACAGCACTCTGTCCACTTGGGTCTCGAGAGAACACTCCTGCTCCTAGGCATCATAACTAGCAGCAGTAGATAGTCTTACCATTGTTAAGGTTTAATTATTCTTACTGATATACTGATGCTATGTTTTACTTACCAATAGGGAACCAGGCAGAGGGGCTTCTCGGTAGTGGTGCCTGCCCTGTGGAAAGCCCTCCCATCAGATGTCAAGGAAATAAACAACTATCTGACTTTTAGAAGACATCTGAAGGCAGCCCCATTTAGGGAAGTTTTTAATGTTTGATGTTTTATTGTATTTTTTATATTCTGTTGGGAGCTGCCCAGAGTGGCTGGGGAAACCCATCCAGATGGGTGAGGAATGAATAAATAAATAAATAAATAAATAAATAAATAAATAAATAAATAATATTCATTAAACCTTTGCTTCCATTAGGGAAGGGGGACAATTTCATTCCCACTGCAATTTGAAGTGAACGTCCTTGGTTTCTGTAGTCTGTGCTTGGAATGGAACACAGATCTATGGTTATTTCAAGATCTACACATCCTTCCTCAACAAGTTTCAATCACATACATTTTGAGAAATAGTGGCATGAGGGGACCTTTCCCAAAAAATATTTTCTTTTCTCTTTTTTAACTGTTTAAAGCTGCTATTTCAAATTGTAGCCCCTGCCATTTAGTGTAAAAACACTACTGAAAACACTCCAGGAATTAGCAACACATAATGAAGTGCCTTCACTTCCTGGGTAATTGTAAAGAACAGAATGAAAAGATGGCTGCTCCCATTTACTGATGGAGGCAACCATCTTTTTATTCCATATAATGTCCTTGATACCCTCTGCCTGTCATATCTACCCATTATTTGTATTAATGTTTGGGGGCAGGGACAAATAAAGGATAGTTTTAAATAAATTAGTGATCCAGATTTGCAGGTTGATGCAATTTGAGTTGCAAGGTATATGCTGCCTATAATGCAACAAAAAGGAAAGATAGTAAACCCATCAAAAACAAGTCACATTATTTTTAGAAAAACAAATCATGTTTCTGGGCTGGTCAGGCTGTTGCCAAGAGAAGAATTTGAGGTGATACTAGAAGATGCAGAGATATTATGCTTCCCTTGCGTTCCTGTGGTTTTGCTGGTGAAGCTTCTGAACATTGCAGTGGATTCACTGTGGAGGTGTAGAAAGCAAGCTCTCATGAAATTACATTATTCAAAAGGTGTGAGATTGTATATTAGATTAGGCCAATGCCAGAAGTAGAAGAAAGCAGAAACATTTATATTGTCTGGACTTCTGTGACTAATCCGTTAGTTTTTAGTACAAACAACTTTCAGAAAAGATATTCTCACAAGATGCAGGAACAGCTTTTCCAATATACATTTTAGATTTTGTCCATAGAAGGGGCTGTTGTTAAGGAATGCAGTTAATGGGTTAATTCTCCACAAAATTGCAGAGATGATTCATTCCCCACAATGCAGCTGCAGGCATCTTGTGACTCTCTTATTTATGGTATTGGGCAGATTTGACTTGTAACTTTGTGTATTAAAGGACTCAGAGTTACAGTGTGTTGTGTAGGAGAACGCTGCATTGCTGGGCCCAGTTCAAAGTACTGGGCTAGTAATGTCACTGGTAACAGGAGTTACAGAAACTCTGGAGGATCACAAAACAAAACCGATGAAAATTATTCCACATTTAGTGGAATATGATTGAAATGGTTAGTTCCCAAGTGCAAGTTCTTCAGCACATCTGTTAAGTGTATTTGGTGCTTGTTATTTCACAGACCTTGACCTTGACAAGTTGTTGGCTTTGAAGGATTGACCAAGGTCAAGGAAAGTGAATTCCTATGATACAGAAGAACTGTAGAAAGGTACTTGTACAAATGTGTACAAAGCCTTTGACACCAGAAGAAACAGTAGAAGTAGAAAAGAAAGCATACAGCAGACTTGTAAGGAGTTTTCAAGAATCTGGAAAACAATAGACTAATTAAAGTTAAAACCATTTAAAACCAAGTGCGTCTGCACTGGATTTTGCTGCATTGGATGCTTTGTATATGTTACAGTACACGGAATAGCACTGTATCAATAAGAAGAAGGGGGAAAGCAGGATACAGTGGTATCTTGGGTTGCAAACACCTCGGGTTACAAACACTTCGGGTTACAGACTCCGCTAACCTGGAAGTAGTACCTCGGGTTACGAACTTTACCTCAGGATGTGAACAGAAATTGCACCCCATTAGCTAAAGTGGTACCTCAGGTTAAGAACAGTTTCAGGTTAAGAATGGACCTCCAGAACGAATTAAGTTCATAACCAGAGGAACCACTGTAGTTGAAAAACCCGCTCAAGAATTACGTGCAAGTAACTCATCGTCTCCAGGTAACAAGGAGTCTGCTTTGGGTCCTCTACACAGGTGTGGGATGAAGGAGCATGCCCAAACTTTGCAGGCACATAACCACCACCTCAAGAGTAGTGATACCACTCAGATGAAACATTGTCTCTAGTGGAGAGTAGGTGTTCCAAGGAGGCAGGGAGTGGAACAGAGTGAAAACCTTCTCTCTCAGGTCCGCTCTGGGCCATAAACAGAAGGTTTTGGCATTGTCATCACTGACTTCCCTGCCCATCTTCTGAGTATTGTTCTCATTGCTGTGGTCAGAGGTTAGCTAATGCCTGATGGGGCTGGGAATGTTTGACTAGGCCCAGCGTGGTAGGGTTATTGTCTTCCTCACAGCAAATATTTTTTTAAAATGTTTGTTGGTATTACCTGTGGTAGAATTTGTCACACAGACAGATGCCAACAATCTCATTGAAGAAGAAGAAGAAGAGTTTGGATTTGATATCCCGGCTTTCACTCCAGGAGTCTCAAAGCGGCTAACATTCTCCTTTCCCTTCCTCCCCCACAACAAACACTCTGTGAGGTGAGTGGGGCTGAGAGACTTCAAAGAAGTGTGACTGGCCCAAGGTCACCCAGCAGCTGCATGTGGAGGAGCGGAGACGCAAACCCGGTTCCCCAGATTACAAGACTACCACTCTTAACCACTACACCACACTGGCACTGACATTGGGTTGGAGCCGCATTTGGAGTAAGCAGGAAGTGGGCAGTCTGCTTCCCCCTAGGCGATCCCTCTCAAGGGTCTTGGGGTGCTGCCTTAAGGCTTCAGCTCCAGCTGGGGAGGCTGGCTCAGTTACGCCCCCCCCCCATTGTTTAAATGTGCTTGTTTTACACTGTGGCAGCTTGGAATGGTAGCATTGGCTAGCTATTGGATTGCCTGGATCATAGGAACAGGGGTATGAACAGGGGAATGCCTTATACAGAATAAAACCAAGGGTCCATCTAACTAAATATTATTTACAAGAGTTTGCTTCAACGCTGGGTCTCCAAACATTGTTGAACTGTTTCTTTCATCAATCTCAACCAGTTTAGCCAGCACTCAGGAATAATGGGAATTGTTGTAGTCCAACAATATCTAGTTACCCAAGGTTGAAGAATGCTGGTCTACACGGATGGGCAGCAACTCTCCAGGGTTTCAGTAAGACCTTTGCTCTATCCCTCGCCAGCCATGGTGAGCCATAGCCAACAAAGTTGTGGCCATTTTAAACCCACCTCCGACTGTGAGTATTAATTGCTCCCTCTTGCCACACTGTACTGCATATGAGTGCTAAGAGCCGAATTTCTTGACTTCAAATGAGCTATTTCTGAGAAACTCAGTTAATCATAACTCAAAACAAGCATTCTAGGACCATTAAAGGAATAACAGGAATAACCAACCAAACTTTAGATTAAAAAAAGAATGCTTTCTAATAGAAATCCAGGCTCTGGACTCAAAAAATGAATCAAGAAATGGATTCCTCCTTCCAACATTACACTTCAGTATAAAATGACAAATGCTAAAGAAAGAAAACAACTTTCTTGCTAGACCTTTAGCTTTGCCTAAAATACCAGAGCTCCTGAGTGCCTTTGTTTAAAAAAAAATGATTGCAAGATTTTATTTTTTTTTAGCTTGGGCAAAATAATATATTTTTCATAATCTTGGAGCTGAAAAAGATTGAACTGCTTTCAAAGATTTTTATACATATACATCATTCTGGTGAAGTCTTGAGGTATGGAAAATTTCATCTCCAACAGACTGAAAAATTGATGTAAATTGAAGCATCTAAGGACAGAGTTTTACAATGGAAGGTGAGTGAAAATCTTGATGGTATGTAGCTTAATCTTCTGTCTTAATATTATCTCCTTAAACTTAATCTTGAACATAACACTAATGCACTGCACTTCAGTAGATCTGTCTTCATTATCGTCATTTTCTTGAAGCAGCACAAACTTTAACATTTTTTGAGATGTGAAGTTTGTTTCTGAGTTTGATTTGGTTTAGATTTCATAATGTTTTGTGGGATTTTGGAAGGAAATGATGTTCACACATTATTTTAATTGTTTTGTTCAATCTCCACAAAAAAGGTCTCAAAGCAACTTGAAGCAGTACAATTAATACAAATGCAATTCAAAACAAATACAACATTTAAAATCAACAATACACTAAAAGTGATTATCCAGAATAGGAACATTGGAAGTTGGTCCAGTTGGCCTATCTACACTGACTGACAGCAGCCCTCCATGTTTTCAGAAAGGGAATATCTCACTACTACCTGGAAACACCAAGCATTGAAAGTGGGGCCTTTGTGCATACAAGGCAGATCCTCTACCACTGAACAATAACTAATAAACAAAATGTATTTCCCCACACAACACAAATATGACAAATATCCTACCTGCAATAGCTGCAAGATCCACAAAAATATTGCACTTAAATTATTGGTGCAATAAAAATGTATTCACCTGGCACTTAACATATGTCATTGTTGGCACCAGGTGAGCATACTTGAGAATATCAAACAAGTAGCAACTGAAAAGCTTGTTCTCCTATTGTCACTTTTCCTAGAGAGAACATACAGGGAAGATACTCTGATGATTATCTTACTATCTGGACTAATTTGTATAGGGGATTGTGGTTGTCCATGAGGTTTTGGATCAAGCCACATTTTACACACACACACACACACACACACACACACACACACACAGACACACACACACACTTCCAGGATCTTTTGGTTTCTGTTCACTTGGGGCTCCATTGTGATTTGATAGCCTCTGCTAATCAAAGTTCCCACTATGCTTTGCCCCTTCACTCCAAAATTCATTGCAACATAAAATCATAGAATTGTAGAGTAGTAACCACAATCTTGGAACTATGGTTTGTTTCAGTGCTCACAATTAAATTGTAATTCCCATCATACGCCTTCTCCCACTGCAAGATCTTGGGCAGTTATGCTTGGCTTGCTTCAGTGCTGTTCATCAAATTACTTCCAATTACTGTCATGGTGTACCCTTTCTTCAGCCCTCTACCTCTTGGTAGATGTGGTAAAGTGAGTGGTGGTACCCCACCATGCCACTGTCTACTGAGACATCCATTGAGCATGATAATTTAGGAAAAGTAAATGTACTTAGCATGTTTAATTTACATATTTGCAAAGAGTATGTCACAGATTTTAAAAATTCTGAGTTATCTGTTTGGCTTTTGATATTAATCAGGAAAATGTCCTCCTTATTAAAGATGTGCGTGTGGTTTTTTGATTCCGGACCGACCATGGCTCTTCTGCTGCTAAAAGCAGCAAGGGGTGGGGAAATGGATTTCCCCTTTGTTTTAATTGGTTTTAGTCCAGCTGGATTCTTTGCAAACCTGAAGAAGAAATGCCAGGGGAGTAGCTCAGGGGCACAGGGGGCTTGATACGACCATGAAGAGGAGGTCAAATGTGCAAAGGTGTTGAAGTGAAAGAACCTCATTTCTTTCTTTTTCTCTCTCTCTCTCTGCTTGATAGAGCAAAAGCATCAGTATTTTGTAAGTACTGGAACAATAAGACAGGAGGGGAAAAATAGTTCTTACTGGGATCTTTGCCCTCTTCAGACATTTGTTTAAATGTTTGCTGGCTGAAAGTGAGCAGCAGGAGAGATGCACACACAATCCCAACTACCAACATCTCCCACGTGTGCCGGCTCGACTTTTGATCTTTGTGTGCTGAGTGAGAAAGTCTGACATTCATTCAACTGAGCGAGGTTAGAAACCTCCACAGAAGAGGGGACTCTACCTTATCAGGGTTCTTGATTTCAGGAAGACTTCTAACTGCATTCAGCTGAACGTGGTTTAAAATCTATTTGGACTTTTATGCTCAACGCATAAAGGTTGGAAGTGTGACTGACCTCCTCATCCCAATATGCACCTCATCCCAATTTTAAGATCTCATCTGTTTACCTAAATGCTTGAATACTTGTAACCTGGGATTTCAGCCCATCTGGAATTTCCTTTATCTGGTAGAACTGGGTGTGTACAAACTGTTTTACTAGAAAATGATTGATGTCATTGTTGATTTCAGGTTACTGACAAGGCCCACCTATGTAATCTTGTTAGACTACTGAAATATGCATAGGTGCTGAAAGATATAGCCCCATAGAGTTTCCAGGCCGATGCTTTCTACGCAGAGAAACAAAGGGCTATTGTACAGCAAACCTTTAGCATTCAATCTGAAATTTCACATAAAGTTATGGAACAATGAGAGTGCTCTAACCCCGTTTAATAAAAGCTGACATCACTGGCGAACGATGGGTGGTGGTATTGCTTTGGTTTCCTTAAGAAGCAACATTTAAATATGATTTTATCCTTGCACACAGTTTCTTGAAACACAGCAAGGCAAATTCAATCACATCAATGTAGATGGTTATTCCAGCAATGGAAAATTTGGCCCTGTCAGCGGCAAGCATCTTAAATTGATGAAAGCTCAATATCTGGCATGCTCAGCTTTCCATTTTCAAGTTTTTATACATACAAGATGCATTGAGTGACTCAGATAACGTTAATAAATTACACAATGGCATAACTGCGCACACATGCATTGAAAAACCAAATGAAAAAGATGTGTCACACAGCAGCTTAGCAATTAATGTTATAGCACAAAACAAAACATCTTCACATATACTTTGACAGCACAGGTTTTAATAAAGGAAATTAAATGTTTATGTTCTTGCTACCATCAACAGAGCCTTTCAGAAGCAGAAAGGGCAATAACACTGTAAATAGTGAGTTTATCCAGAGCACTGTAGTCTGCAGATGCTTCTTGTATAAATCTATTCTTTCTAGGTGTATGTTATGGGTTTTATGCCTTTTGGACTGAATAATTTGTTTTCCTTCAAAATAAATTTACAATGCATGATCCTCCCCATTCCCAAATTCTACAGTGTCTGGAGTAGGCTAAAAAAGAAAACAAAAGAGGGAAGGGGGGGGGAATACAAAACTGAACAGTATCTAAATTGCTATGTGTAAGAGCCCAGAGATGATTCTGCAGAAGAATTTTTAGCAAACATCAAAAGTAAGCAATCTCTCTGTTTTTAGGCATAGGCCACAATCTGCCCCCTTGGCACTCTTACATTCATAGAGTGAAGTAGAAAGCTGGAAACTAATTTTTTTCTTTTCCAAGAAAAAAAAATGCTTGTGTAAAGAGCAACAGAATGAGAGACCGAAAAAGAGAGACAGAGCGATAGGCTATACAGAATTAGGTTTTCAGGCATGCCTGGGAGAGAATGAAAGACAAAAGGAGGAATGGTGAGAATAAAAGTGAATTATGACATTGAGCTGCATGTATCTTTGCCGCAAACTTTTTTATAAAATGGCAAAAAAACCCTAAAGAACTTAGAAGACTGTCATCATGTGGAGGGGACTGATGGGGGAGCGAGATTGCTTAAATAATTGCTGGTTACGTGCTTCGCTGTCCTGGTCAGGGAATAGAGAGGAAAGCGATGGCCTCTAGCTTGGAGGGCCTTAAAAGAGGATTGGACAAATTCATAGAAAACAAGTCCACAATGGTTAGGTTCTACCTCCACTGCTGGAAGCAGTATGATTCTGCATATCAGTTGCTGGGAATCTTAGGTGAGCAGAGCATTGTTTTACTCAGTTGATTCTTGTGCCTGGGCACTGTGAGAACAGGCTTCTTGATTAGATGGCCTTGTCCTGACCCAGCAGTATGGCGCCATATCGTCTCACAATTGCCATCCTTCTTTACTTGAAGCTGAGGGAATCATCTCTGTGGCCGTCTGGGTGCTGCTAAAGCGTGAGAGGTCTGTTAGCAGTCCATTTAAAAGCTATTCACTTGGGGTCGGGTTTTAAACTGGTTTTAGGAATGATAGGTAAGAAGGAAGAAAGAGAGGATAGGACTTCTGCCTCCCACCCTGTCAAAGAGGGGGTAGCTGCTTGAATAAGTGTGGGAGGGGGCTGGCTTCCACAGTTTGGTAGTGGGCATACAGTGGTACCTCGGGTTAAGTATTTAATTCGTTCCGGAAACTGTTCTTAACCTGAAGCAACACTTTAGCTAATGGGGCCTCCTGCTGCTGCCATGCCGCCAGAGCACGATTTCTGTTCTCATCCTGAAGCAAAGTTCTTAACCCGAGGTAATATTTCTGGGTTAGCAGAGTCTGTAACCTGAAGCATATGTAATCTGAAGTGTATGTAAACCGAGGTACCACTGTATCAAAGATGGAGAAGTGATTATTTGTGAGATGGGATGCAACAGGAAATGGTATTATGTGCTATTAGAATATTTTATTTTATTTTCATCTGATCTGAGCCCTAGCTTGTCCTGGGTTTCAGAGGAAAAGCTGTAAAGTGAGAAGCATCATGCTCAGTCTTGTCTAATAGGATCCATCTTTTCACTTCTTTTGGCAGGAATTTTATTGTTTGGAATCTTTTACCAGAAATTTGATCTCGTTTCTCCTTTTGTAAAAATTCAGTATCTAAGTCACAGAATGAGAAGCATCCAGTTTTTGCTTACAGAAGAAGGCAGTATCTTTGACAATATCTTTCATTCTTTATTACATGAAAGGTTTACTAAACATGATTTTAAAAAGAAAAAGGAAAAAAAAGATATACAACAAAGTGTGCTTATATCACATATAAAGGAATGCATACATGATTTTGATGCCTTCTTTCTTAGTGACACTGAGAGGTGGGTATGCAGAAGATCATTATGTATTCTTCACCATCGGTCAGTTGCTTAGTTACCAGTGAAATAGAGTACTACTAATAAAAGTATGCAGGAATGCTGGTAACATCTGAGCAGGACATCGGCCGTAGAAACTGTAGCAGCTAAGACATTTATAAACGTTGCCAAAAGGCAACTGACTTTAAAAAACAAAAATGGAAAGAGGAAAAAAGCTTGCAAAGCATTAACTTTCTTCCATCAGTAATGTGATGTCTAGATCATCATCAACACCATTAGTTAAATGGTACTGATTCTGATGATCAGTCGTCAAATGATCCGGTGATAAATTCAGTATTCCGAGAGCATGGAGTAGCTATTCCCAGCAAGATAATATGCCGCAGTTTTATTTTAAGTACAGTTGTTGTTCAAATGGTGGCTATAGTAATTTTCTATTTGTATAGCTCTGGTACATTTCCAAGTGCTTAATTGCTTTTAAGGATCTAGAGTTAAGAGGTGCAGTTATTATACCAGTGGTGAGAGTGAAAAACAACCACCCCAGGATCAGTGAAAGTAGCATTGTCTCCAGTGAGTGCTAATTGCTCAAATTCTTGCATTCAGTTCGCATCTTGAGCCAAAGATCACAAATGAAAAAGCATCTCTTTCTTTGAAATAAAGACAGCTTGGGTGATACACTGAAGCCCATTCTGTTCTTAGCATCCTTCCGGGTAGGTGGTCTCCTTTCTTTTGTTAAATCTGCATCACAACTCAGATATCTGTCTGAATCTGGCAATGGCATGTCTTTTATGTATCAAGGCTGTTTCTTTTGGCAAGGAAACACTATCTGGCTGTTCTTCTGCCTTCAGATCAGGCTGTGCACATAGTGTATCAAATGCATTCTCCGCTTCTGTAGCAAAGGTCCAAAACTAGTTTGTGGTTTTTCAAAAAGGACTGCTGCGGTGCCATTCTTGAAACTCCTGTTTGTACAGTGAAAATATGCATTTATTTAAAACATTTTGATACTGCCCTTTATCATGCCACATTTCAGGACTGTGTCGAGCATAAAAGAAATACAGATGCATACACAAGAACACATCAGATAAAACTTTAAAACAGATGAAGGCTGCAGTGCAAACCCCATTTGTCTGTTTTAAAAAACCCTTTGAAATAAATAGGACGTACTTCTGAGTAGGCATGGCTAAGATTGCACTGTCTAACTTGCACAGTTAAATCAAATAAATCAATGAAAATGTCCAGGTTAATGCAATGTTTATTTTGCTTCATGCCTAAACATTAGCAGGGTTGCTATTGTTGAGAAAGCTTTCTCCTTCGTTGATTATATTTGTGCATCTGGTGAAAGAGGTATATGGAGAAGATCCTGGGAAGATCTTAAAGAATGGGCAAGTTGATAGGATGAGGTATTTATTTATCTGGGTCCCAAGCTTTTGTGGGATTTAAAGGCATACATCTGAAGGCCTTAAGATCTTCAGAGGCCCTTCACCGGAGTTGTCCACCAAATGAAATTCAATGGGTGTTTATTAGACAGGGGACTCCTCAGTGGTAATGGTACACTCCCAGTTATGGAATGCCCTCAACACAGAGGTTCATCTGGCATGTTTGTTGTAGTCTTCTTGACCTTACAACATCCTAGTGATCTAAATAACATTTGATATTTCTAGAGTATTAAGCTCCTTCATGGATCACTGCCTTGTCATGGTGAATGGGCTTGAATAACTCAGAAAAGCTATGAGCTATGCTGTGCAGGGCCACCCAAGATGGACAGGTCATAGTGGAGAGTTTTGACTAAACATGATCCACCTGGAGCAGGAATTGGCAAGCCACTCCAGTATCCCTGCCAAAAAAACTCCATGGGCAAAGACAACAGGCATATAAAAGTTATGATGCTGGAAGATGAGCCCCTCAGGTTGGAAGGCGTCCAACATGCTACTGAGGAAGAGCAGAAGACAAGTGCAAGTAGATTAGGAAAGCCGAAAGGTCGCTCAGTTGCAGGTATGCCTGGAAGCGAAAGGAAAGTCCAATGCTGTAAAGAAAAATATTGCATAGGAACCTGGAATGTAAGAACCATGAACCTTGGTAAGCTGGATGTCGTCAAAAATGAGATGGCAAGAATAAATATAGACATCCTGGGCATCAGTGAACTAAAATGGACAGGAATGGCCGAATTCAGTTCGGATGACCATCATATCTACTACTGTGGGCAAGAATCCCATGAAAGAAACGAGTGGCCCTCATAGTCAACAAAAGAGTGGCGAAAGCTGTACTGGGATGCAATCTCAAAAATGATAGAATGATCTTGATACGAATCCAAGGCAAACCTTTTACCATCACAGTAATCCAAGTTTATGCACCAACATAAACTACCTGAACATGGCTACCTACCTGAATCTTATATTTTTATGTTTTCTAAGTTTTATATGTAACTTACTTCAAGAGATAAAGGTAAAGGGACCCCTGACCATTAGGTCCAGTCATGACTGACTCTGGGGTTGCGGCGCTCATCTCGCTTTATTGGCCGAGGGAGCCGGCGTACAGCTTCTGGGTCATGTGGCCAGCATGACTAAGCCGCTTCTGGTGGTCCAGAGCAGCGCACAGAAACGTCGTTTACCTTCCCACCGGAGTGGTACCTATTTATCTACTTGCACTTTAACGTGCTTTCGAACTGCTAGGTTGGCAGGAGCAGGGACCGAGCAATGGGAGCTCACCCCATCGCGGGGATTTGAACCGCCGACCTTCTGATCAGCAAATCCTAGGCTCTGTGATTTAACCCACAGCGCCACCCACGTCCCTACTTCAAGAGATAGCCACCCATAAAACTTCCATTATTGGGTGTCCTGTGAATTCAGTAAGCAAGGAGGGAAAGAAGGAAGAAAAGAAGAACCAGCAGCTTAAATTGGGCCCAGAGGCAAACAGCTGATTAAACTCTTTCACAATTGGAAGGAATGCAGTGGGTGCATTGGGCCATGCCAGTCAAAGTAATGGAAGTTGTGTTTTGGAAGCTGTATCTGAAATAATGGTAGATGCATTATCAGAAACTGATCAAAGTTTCTAAACTGCATTCAGTACATTCATAGCCATTCCTTATGGAAGCATGCCACCTAGGGATCATACTTCTGCTAGCACAGGGCTGGGGGACATGCCCCACTCTCTCTTCACTTTTCTAGGATTGCGCTTGCTGAAGCAGAGTGCCCAAAGTAAAAATGGATGGTGGCAGCCAGGAAGCTGTTGATCAGCCAGTTCGAACCTGTCAGATTTTACAGCATTTTCAGAGTCCTTGGAGCCAGCAACTTCTTACTGCTTGGTTACTCTCAGCACTATAGGGATCATTATTTATTTTATTATTACAGGTGGCAAAGAGATAGTGGCTCCTAGGATTATGCAGTTGTCTTTCCCTCAAGCCTTATTTGTGCATTCTGCTAATGTGCAAAAAGGGAGAGAGCCTACTTGTGAGCAGGGAGAATGGGGACAAATGCACTTCACTCTGCCCGTTCCATTAGCCACAAACTTATGGAAGCAATGGCTCATTGCTGTTATTGTGTTTTATGGCAAACTGCTTTAAGTTTTGGGTTTTACTAAGAGGTATTAAAATATTTTTTTTAAATTTTTTGAGGCTACCCATGCAATACAGACTTCTGCAGAATCAGGATTTTAAATCATATGGGAATCTTCCACAAGAAGAGGGGTGCTATGCTGTTGCAGCACCATGGAGAGTTCCTAGTGCATAAATTGCTTTGACAAGGGTTGTAAGTAAGGACTTTTGAGACTCTGTCTCCAGTCCACTTCTCCATCTCCTTATGAAGAACTCTGGAGGGTCTTTTAAAAGGCCAGCCCCTTAACCTAGAGGCATACTTCTCTGTGCTCCTGAATAGTGCACCCTCTGTGATATTGGACCCCGTAGGTAAAGGTAAAGGACCCCTAGATGGTTAAGTCCAGTCAAAGGCAACTATGTGGTGCAGTGCTCATCTCATTTCAGGCCAAGGGAGCTGGTGTTTGTCCACAGACAGCTTTCTGGGTCATGTGGCCAGCATAGCTAATCCGCTTCTGGTGCAACGGAACACCGTGACAGAAGCCAGAGCGCACAGAAACACTGTATACCTTTCCCACCACAGTGGTATCTGTTTATCTACTTGCATTGCTATGCTCTTGAACCGCTAGGTTGGCAGAAGCTGGGACAGAGCAATGGGAGCTCATCCCGTTGCACAGATTTGAACTGCTAAACCCAATGTGGGTGGTGACAGGAGGTGGAGCTTAGCACACTCTTCTGCTTGCATGTAGATTGACATACAGTTAAGAGCCCAAGATCCAGCGTGTTACTGGATGATGTTATCCATGATAATTTTTATTTTGCAGACATAGCCATAAATATGAAGAAACCTACAGAAGTATGTTTTTGGAACTAATCAAGCACCCAGATATTAATTGTTATGTGTTTTAATTCATCAGCATACCCTTAAAATCTGTGGACTAACTTGAAAGGAATGTATAAAGAATGTTATACTTTATTTTTTACTGTTTCTCCGTTTCTTTCCCTTTTTTAAGTTCCAAGGACACATTAGCCTATTTAGTCACAGCACTAAGCTAGG
Organism: Podarcis raffonei; assembly: GCF_027172205.1. NCBI lineage: Eukaryota > Metazoa > Chordata > Lepidosauria > Squamata > Lacertidae > Podarcis > Podarcis raffonei. Next base: position 37,147,868 of record NC_070602.1, on the reverse strand, counting down.
AGCTAATACTTAAGTAGATTATCTCCCATGACTCTTTCAGTGCTTCACAGAATTGCTCTTTTCTGTGTAATACTCTATAGGTAGCCACTATTTTCCCATGGATTTAATACTTTAAATGTGGCTATCATAAAATGTTATTTTGGAGGGTGGGTGACAGTCTGAGTAAGATACCTCTGAAATGAATAAATAGCAAACACCATTATATTTGTTTGGACTGGGTGTGGCAATGAGTCCTGAAAGGCAAATGAGTCAGGCAGCTTTGTAATACCCATGTGTGTGGGTGGGTGTAATTTGAGCCAATGCATCAGTTTAATGAAAATGGCAGAAATCAAAGGCAAAACAGGGGCAAATACCAAGGTAAAGACACAAAATTAGAAGTAGTGACACTGTAGATGACAGTTGGAAAAACAGTTCTGTGAACTGAAGCCACAGAACTGTGATAAGTTGCTTTGTTGTGAAATCCTTCACATCCTTTGGATGCAGCCTCCTGTAAGAGGATTTATCTGCAGTAAAGAGCATACATTCCAAAAAAGAATCTCAAGCAAGTTCACAATTTGAAGATTAGAAATCACCAGTCATGTGGACAGCATGTGTCAATCTTGCAGGATATCCTTTAATTTTCCAAGTATCTCGGTCCCAACAGCTCCTAGCTGTTAAGTAGATGGTTACAAGGTAGTGTTGATACTTTACTGCCTAACATAAGTAGCCAAACCCATTGTGGAGACATAGTCTAGTTTACTCCACCGTACCAGTTTCTGCATCTCCCAGGTTCAGACTTGCCTTCCCCATCTGCATAATACTGCCTCTAGAGCAGGAGTAGGGAACCTATAGCCCCCAAGATGCTGTTGGACTCTAACTACCATCAATGTCAACCAAAATTGTCAATGGCAGCCATGATGTGATTTGCAGTCCAGCAATATTTGCAGGGCTACCTCTGGCTTTTCTTTAGCCTCCTTTCTTCCTTCTGTAACTCCCTCAGAGATTTATAAACCACACTTCATCACCTGCACCCTGTTTGAATTGATTTCTGGTTGTTCTACTCACAAGTAAGCAGCTGGTGTTGAAGCTCCTGCAATCTCTATTTCTGCAAAAACAAAGTTTCCACAGCGGTCCTGATGTTAATGTCAGTGCTGAAAATTGTGGTAGAACTGTGAAGCAACAGCTCATAGACACAACTCCATTGCTCTTAATTCTAAAGAATATTTTGCTGACAAGTTGGGGAAAGCTTGATCTCCCATGAAAGGTGTCATGTAACCCACCAGATTTGAGAACTGTTTCCTAAATAGCTACCTGGGTGAACTGGATGGGCCATCTAAATTTCCTACGTCAAATTGGGAGTTTAATTTAAAATGCTTCCAAATGTGACTGTTTTACAGCACATTATACAACCAGGTCTGCTTTGCACAGAACACAGCTGAATTAATGTGACATTGAATTTCTTTACTTCTGGGAATATAACACCTGTCAGTGCTGTAGTTTACAAAGTTCTGAAATTATCTGCCTCGCTTATCAATTTTGTGGAATTCAGATTTTAGTAATCTTCATGACATCTTGCTGTGGTTTCTGCCTGAAAGGATTTGTGTTCTAGCCATTATCAGGAAAGGACTTTTCATACACAACTGGGATATTTACAAAATATTTTATTCTCCCCAGCCACTTTTCTTTTCTTTCCAGGTGTAATACCTCATTAGCAAACCTTTCCTGCACTAGCTGAGCCCTTATTTTTATTAATCATACATGTACGCTTCAAGTGAGGTGATTCTGGCCAATTTCAGAAACATACAGGATGCTGAGATATGTCGGAATAAATATAAATCGTGCAATATGTGTTATTTTCTACCACAGGAGATAAGAATTCTCATGATGTACTTGCTGTACTGTTACTTCTCTTCACATTGCAAAACCTGAATATTTTAGAATACCTTAGACAGCTCTGAAGATCCACCAGCCAGTTCCCCAGCATGGATAAATGCCCTACCTCAGGACAAACGTTGGACTCCAACTCCCATCAGCCCCAGCCAACATGTCCAGTGATCAGGGTTGATGAGAATTGGAGTTCAGAAATAGCTGAGGGCCACAGATTCCTCATCTCTACCCTGTCTAGCATTCTGGCAATATCATATTGAAGCCAACCAAGTGTCAGGATGCTGTCAGTGGCTCCCAGCTGGTTGCCCAGGAAAGTTTAAAGACAAGGAAAAATTTCTTACCATCCTTTTTTATTTCAGTCTTTATAAAGAGAGGCTATAGAACCTAGCCTCTTGGATAATGGCATCCCAAATGAATTTCCACCCCATCTCTCCCACTTTCTCATTCTTCATTCACATCATCTCCTCTATGGGTCCTGCTACGTGCCCTCTGTCTTTCAGCTCTTTGCTGTCCTACTTTTAAGGCTCACAGGGTTCTGGGAGGTGGACAGTCTGGAATGCTTTCTAAAGACAACGTGTCAGCTGGGTGTTGTTCTGGCTCTCCCATGATTTCCCATCTGCCTCTGAGCTGCGACCTCCCTCAAAGCCCTGCTGTAAATCTATACTGTCTTCCTCTTCCTCCTCCCTGGAAGGATCAGGATGGGGAGGCAATCTCCACCATTTCTCCTCTCCCCAGCCCCTGACACCAATACATGAGTGCTATACAGTGGTACCTTGGGTTACATATGCTTCAGGTTACATACGCTTCAGGTTACAGACTCTGCTAACCCAGAAATAGTGCTTCAGGTTAAGAACTTTGCTTCAGGATGAGAACAGAAATCGGGCTCCGGCGGCGTGGCAGCAGCAGAAGGCCCCATTAGCTAAAGTGGTGTTTCAGGTTAAGAACAGTTTCAGGTTAAGAACAGACCTCGGGAACGAATTAAGTACTTAACCCGAGGTACCACTGTAATGCTTAAACATGATAGGCAGTTTTCCAGAACTGGAAAGTATATAAAAAGAATAATGAATGCAACCAGAAACTGCTGGAAGGGTAAGGACACTTTGGAATGGGTTCAAACATGGGAAAACCTTGGGGTAGGGGGTCAGCAAACTTTTCCAGCAGGGGGCTGGTCCACTGTCCGTCAGACCTTGTGGGGAGCCAGACTATATTGGGGGGGGGGGGGATGAACGAATTCCTATGCCCCACAAATAACCCAGAGATGCATTTTGAATAAAAGGACACATTCTACTCATGGAAAAACAAGCTGATTCCTGGACCATCTGTGGGCTGGATTTAGAAGGCGATTGGGCCAGATCTGGCCCCTGGGCCTTAGTTTGCCTACCCATGCCTTAGGGTGAATTTGGAGATGGAACCTTGAAGGGCCAGAAGCCTACGAGCGAAATATGCTTCTATCTGTGGGATAGTCTCTTGCCATATCTTACATCTTTCATAGCATTAGAAGTACTTGCACTTGATTAAAAGACATGAGAGTTTTATGGAGCTTGCAAGGAGTCTCTAAATTTCTCAGATCTCTATACGTATATCATATACCTTCTTCCATCTTATAGAAGAGCACAGAGATGGATATATTTCCCTTCTGCTCTCCTACTCACCAGATTTGTGATGAGTGAGAGGCTATCATGTAGAATACATTGTTTTCATGAAGAGGAAATATCACATAGTTAAAGTATCTATCAAGGAAAACCAACCTGTTATATAGTCTGTTTAACATACTGCTTACACTGCACCCATTGCAACCGCCCCTCTTTTAGCAGAGGGGTGCTGTGCATCCAATCAGGCCATTATGGTTTCAATGTAACTCTAAACAAAATACATAGGAATCTAAATGAATGTCTACCTGCCAACCAATCACCTTTTAATGTCTGTACAGGACTTTGTCTTTTGATATTAAGAAAAATACCATTAATATATACTGCTGTGCCCAGGCTAGGACCAATAATGCCCTATTTTGTTCATTACTGAAATGCCTATTCTGTTTTATGCCCAATTGATATGCAGAATAAGTCACTTGTCCAGTCTTGTAAAGGATATACATTATCAGAAAGCAACACCTGCAGGACAAAAGACAGGTTAATTTTGCTGCTATGAAGCAAAGGAGATCATTATAAAGTCTGCAGTAACCAAACTCTGTGAAATAGCTGCATTAGTCATTAACTTTTCGGCACTAAAATTCATATCAAACTCAATTAACTACTACATATCTTTTAATGACATTTTTTCCAGATTTGGCTGTTGTTTACTAATATGATTTCCCATCATAGCTATCTGTTTCATTGCTTCCTTTGGTGTTAATATTCAAGGGCTGATTTTCTTCAAAGAAAGTGGAGCAGTGAAAATCACATTTGCTAAATGTTGTCCTTGAATTATGCTCCTGAAATGTATGCATTAAAATTTTTGCTCTTTTGAAAGTCAAATACTGTAAGAGCATACAGTTAGTTGTTGAGGGAAATTTGGTCTGCAGCAGAATTAACAGAGATAAAGTATTATTTTTATTTTATTTAACAAAATATATAAACTGCTTGATTATTTTATATATATATATATGACAAATAAAATATAATAATATAAAAGAAAATATTAAAAATATAAATATCAATAAAAACAAGTATTTAAAAATAATATTTTTTAAAAGATTAAAATCAACAGTAGCGAAAAAGAACAGAAACACATGTAACTCATATATGTCTTGGTGAGGTTGCCTGAACAAAAATGCTTTAAGCAGGTGCTGGAATGAGTACAGCAAAGTTGTCTGCCCACTGTCAACAGCCAGGAAATATTTACCGGTATATGTGGTTCAAGAGAGTATGTATATAAATGCACCAGTGATTGTGAACAGTGCCATTATGGTGGATTTCATACACTGCCTGTTTGACATGTGCTGTCTTCAAGTGATATGAGAGAGTGTGCAAAACTGGACAATGCCAATTGGGTAGTATGGACACTGGTCAGTCAGTGTGGGCATTCTCCACTAGAGGACTCTACATACGTATGCCTGGGCAATGTCTGATACGTATGTGATACTTCTATGCATACATGTGATGTTTCTATGTACATTAACCAGGCAACAATGAACAAAGCATCTCTGACCATTTCACATTCTCCAGTAGGTTGTGTGAAAGTGGCCTTTCTTTCTTTTTTCACTGCTTGTGAGTGGCAAAATGCCTATGTGCATGAGTTTTCAAAATGTTGTTGGAGAGGAGAAATTCTCCATCACTTTTCCCAACCCCAGAACATTCTCTTCAGGATAAATGTTTGACTCATTAGGGTGGGATTCAACTTAGCGCTAAGGAGATCATTCCATCAATGCATTTCCACTTGTCTGATGCAACAATTTGCCCTCCCTGCCCACAATGTGCTGTTCTGGGGGCAATGGTAGAGGAAGAGGAGTGTGGGGGGAGCGCATCGCCCCCGGAAGCGCAATCCTGGTGGGGTGCCATCACAGCTGCCCCCCTGCCCACGCTGGGAGCCACGCCCCCTCAGGTGGTGTGCCACACCCCTGTGGGTGGCGCACCATGCCCCCAGGACGCGCACCAGCCGCGCCCCTGCCTGATCTCTACCCCCTGGTGCCAGAGCATGAAGCTCCGCCATTGTCTGGGGGTTCTCTTGACTCTCCATAGCAGATTTGGGGGAGGCACAGGGGGGTTGGGGGAGGCCCCATTACACTAGTGGGAGTCCTTGCACTAGTTTCCTGCTGGTGGAAGGGGTTCATTGAGGTGCATCCAAAGCTGTCTGTGCAGAAGCAGATCACACTTCAGATTGCACAACAGAACTTCACCTTCCTCTCCTTTCCCATGTAGCCCTCTGCACAACCTCAAAGTCTTGTGGTGCAAACAGAAGCCTGCTCTTGTAGTGTTGGATTCCTCCATCTATTGTTCTGTTATAGTGATGGATGAAGGAAGTAGTGAACTGGGAGGAGGAGGAGAGGACTGGAAGGAGAAGCCAATCCCGTTCCTTCTTCAGTGAAATTGAAATAATAGTTAATAATCTCAAAAGGGGATCCACAGTTGCATTCAAAAATGGTGGTGAAATTGGAAGGTGGGAAGCATTTTACTGAAAATTATCCAGTGTTTGACTAAAATTCTCCAGCAGTTCAGGAGAGACTTGAAAAAGTGAGGAGGGATTATATATTTTTAAAATGTCAGAAAAATGCTTTTCTGGGAAATCTTTGGTCAGCTCTGTGTTCTAGCATCTATTGATCATTATTTGTATTGATCAAACAATGTGCTGAAACCCCTGTTGTGCTGTCAGTCTGAACATGTTCTTCCTGTGAGTGCACAATCATTGGCATTTATAAAGGTTCACTAGTCATTTTACATGAATTCAACCATATGTTTGACCTGAGGTTTCTCCCTTCCTTTGTTTCTGGGCTATTCCTTTTCTTATGAGTCACCTCTCTCTTACCTCTGCCCAGACTTCATTACAGAGAAAGTCAAATCCTTGAATGCCACCAAATGGCTATCACTAGAAAACTACTTACATGGCTAATTAGCATAGAAGTCTCATAGAAGTGACAGCTGGATTAGGAGATCAGATTACCCATCGCCTGCAGCAAACTGTCTCCATCTTTAATCTCCCCTCATGTCCACTTAGAGTGAAAGCTGTTCTTGCCAAATGACAAGAACCCTGGGTAGATTCAGGTAATGATCCCAATTAACCCTGACTTGCTAACATGCCCCAGTTGCTGCTCCGATTTCTACATAGCCTTGCGTCTTGGTTGACACTGTTTGTAACTTTTCAGATTGTGTTAAAGGATATAATGCGGCTTAGGCTGTACAACTTCAGACTGCTCTGGGCTTATGACCTCAGGGAGGAGGGGAAGAAAGGCAGGAGCGCTCATTTATGACTGCACAGTAGAGCTAGCTTTGAAAGCACCTGGGATATTATTGCTCCATAAACGGGAAGCAGCCAGAAGTGATAGACTCAGCATCCACAATATTTGACACAGATTGGATTCAGCTCCCTCAGCCAATAAAGGCCAAACTTGTCAAGTAGGCTGTTATTCTACATGCAAAGCGAAAGCAGCAAAAGAGGGCCTTTGAGCTATATTGCGAAGAAAAGAGCTTCACAAAATATCTGGGACACCAAAGGAAAACTGAGATTGTAGCTGGGAGAGGAACTTCTCTAGAATACTTTTGCACCCACCATAAACCTATCTTTATTTCCCTTCTATGTCATTGTAGCAATCATATTTCAACATCATGTGGGTGTTAGATCCAGAGCATTTATTTTGAAGGTCATCATATGCAGCTTGGGCTGGAAGCTTCAGTTTTTCAGTACCAAGTGATTTAGTGGGGGAAATGGTTGTGCAATCTTTCACTGTAATGCTAGGGCTTGAGTTGTTGCTGAACTTTTGTGTAAAGCAAAACTCAAAAGGAAATTTAAGACTAAAAGGTGTCTTGGTGAAATTTCCCAGGGGGAAGTTCCTCACAGAATTAAGTTTCACAGAATTTCACCTAAAGTAAACACTGAAGCAAATTTGTGAGTCCGTACTCAGGTGAAATATCTGAGGCATCCTGAGGAAAGCTAAAAAGCCTCAAAAGAATTAGCAAAAATGGCAAAGGAAGGTCTTTTTTCTGGAAGTGTGTGAAGCAGAACTAAGCTTGAATTTGCACAGACCCCTCACCCCTCTTTTGCACAATAGTCCCTATTTTGCACTGTGCCACCTTTACTGACCTTCATTCATCAATTAGGGTGGTTCAAATACACTAAACAGCCACAGCTGGACCAGCTAATACCTCTCAACCACTTACATACCAATTCAAATAAGTGTTGTGCATCGGTGTGTATATGAGAAGCATCAAAACATCTCTGTGTTAAAAGTGAAATAAAAATAAAAATAATATTGACCTGGGGTGCCATCCTTGGTGTGCATGATTACTTTTTTCCGACCAACAGCATTCTCGGTTTTAGAGCAAATGTGATTTTCAGACAGGCTGAATGTGAAAGGAGATATTTAGAGTAGCATTCAAGATTCAAATACTTCATGATCCTTTTGTATAAATAATATAAAAGGGGTCTTCATGTCAGCAGTGACTCAAAAGTTACTGTGATATAGAATGTAAAAATTGTATTTCTCATATACAGGAATATCAGAAAGGAAAACACATTTTGAAGTGCTTGAAATTACACTTCACAAAGTTTGCTGTAGCACCAATAAGAAAGTGTTTCAGGAATTCTGTTCACCTGCACATTGCATTGTAGCTCTCCAATAGGGGTGGTTGACCCATTTTTGGTCCAGGGGATATTTTTACCCTTAACCAACCCTCTAGATCAGCGGTTCTCAACCTGTGGGTCCCCAGATGTTGTTGGACTGCAACTCCCATCATCCCTGAGCTCTGGCCTTGCTAGCTAGGGGTGATGGGAGTTGTAGTTCAACAACATCTGGGACCCACAGGTTGAGAAAGGCAGCTTTAGATGCTACATGCCAATGTTTCCCAAAGTTAGTGTGACGACTGCATACTAGCCTACATGCACACAGAACAAATGTGTACTGTGAAGAAATCAGCAGGGCTTTAATGGGTATTGCATTCTGGGAATTTCATAGAATCATAGAATTGTAGAGTTGGAAGGGATCCTGAGGGTCATCGAATCCAACCCCTGCAATGCAGGAATCTCAGCCAAAGCCATCCAATCTCTACCTAAATCCTCCAAACAAGGAGAGCCCGGCACCTCCCCAGGGAGTCCTCTCCAATGTTGAACAGTTCTTGCTGTCAGAAAGTTCCTCTTGATGTTTAGTCAGAACCTCCCTTCTTGTAACTTGAATCTATTGGTTTGAGTCCTGCCATCCAGAGCAGGAGAAAACAAGGACCATTTGTATTCTCATTGCAATATGGTTGATGGGAGATGTCTTCTGTGAAAGTTGGTTTAAGTGTCGGGGGACTTTAACTGACAGTTGAGAAGGGGTTGGAGATAGAAGTCTTAGACAATGTGATTAGTTGAGATTCTTGTCTTACAGGAGGTTGGCTGACCCTCGGGGTCCCTTCCAACTGTACAATTATATGATTCTGTGAATCTGCAGGATGTTGCTAAAGCATTTCAGGACAGATGGGTGCTCTTGTCAAGCTTCCAATCACCTTCTTCCTATCTTCAGCCACCCAGATATGGGGGAAGTACAGAGTAATTGCAGGATCTAAGGAGATTGCATCTGTTTCAGCTTCTAGATTTTCACTTCTCCAGGCACATCTCAAAGCGCTGGTGGGTCTAAGTGGCCCCCCCGATGCCATAAGGGAGAAGGATATATGTTTGGGAAAGATTGTTTAGGGCCTTGTCGGTATACTGTTTAAAGTAACTCCCTCCTCTGTGTTCAACTCAGCCTTAATAAAAATTCAGAACGTAATTTGAAAATGGTTATTTTTCAAAGCTCACACAGCTGTAATTTGAAGTGCGGCCTCAGGGGTGAAAGGCCATTAAATAACCTACTGATCCATGAAGACAATTTCAAAATTTACAGTAGGTATAGTAATATGAGATTGTTTCTGTATTTGCATGTTTAATTTGTCTGCGCTGAAAGGCATTATTGCAGATCATCTTGATAGAAGGCTGTACTCGGCAATAAACTAGTTGAGTTTTCCATTTATGGCCACCCCAGATTCACTTGGAATTAATTGAACAATGTTCTGAATAACCATATATCACCTATATTGTTTTATAATTTATGACATATATCCCTTGAGATACTTTACTAACCAACATAGAGATCTATAGTAGAAGTTACTTTCGATTGTTGAACTGCAGAAGAAAATATTCCAGTACATCCTAACAGCTGCAGATATGATCACTGTCTGTATTTACAGTTTGGCTGTCACAGATTTCTGAAGACCAAAGACAACTTTGATCATACCAAACAAATGGAGAAGCCAGGGATATCCTTTCCAATGGAGGAGATGACAGGAATTAAAATTCTGAAGAAACTTTCTTGGGTATACAGTGGTACCTCAGGCTACAAACACCTCAGGTTACAAACACTTCGGGTTACACACTCCGCTAACCCAGAAGTAGTACCTCGGATTAAGATCTTTTCCCCAGGCTGTGAACAGAAATCGTGCAGTGGTGGTGCGGCGGCGGTGGGAGGCCCCATTAGCTAAAGTGGTGCCTCAGGTTAAGAATGGTTTCAGGTTAAGAACGCACCTCTGGAATGAATTAAGTTCATAACCAGAGGTACCACTGTATTCAAAATTGAATTGCTAAAAAGCACACTATTTTTAAAACATACATTGCTTGTGGTTACTTTTTATACCTCATTAAAACTCTAACAAGATTATCCATGCAGGGCAGTTCCCTCCATCCTTTCTTCCAATTAAACAAAGGGATTTTTGTTTTGGCATGCAAACGTAGGAATGAACCAAGCAGCCAAATACCATCCCATTTCAGGTTTTCTGGCTCTCAGTTAGAGTTCTGTTCCATCCCATTTGTGTGAACATTTCAGCAAGGGAATGCTCAAAAATTCTGCATTTAAACTGTACACATGTTTATAGGCAAAATGTATACTTTTATGTAACTTATGCATTTTCCTGCCTGTAAAATGCATTACGTCTGAGAGGATCAGATAAGGTTGCATATTTTTACACACAGTTTATATCCACTCAAACTGCATTGCAAAATGCAGCTGGGAGGAGCATCCCAATCTGAAAGGAAGTTTGAGAGCTTCAAACCAGGCTGGTCTGCTGTAAAAGTGAACCAAACTGTTTCCTCCTCAATATTCAAGCAAACCTTTGAAATAGTAGTCAAGTCAGTGTGTACATAGAATTATTGAGCTGGCCACAGATTTCAATGCTCTTGATGAGTGGTACCTGAAACTTAGAGGGCAGCTGTCCTGCCCCACCCTGCTATGTCTGCTTAGAATGTAATTTAGAATGTAATTTCTCATATACAGTACATCATTAGCACATGTAAATTAGTGTGTGTTCACAGATCACTGTGAACAAAAGCTCAACTCTCAGCTAAATTCAAATGAGATATCTTAAGTTTATTTTGTGTTAGAAGCCATCCCTGGTTCTTGCATAACTCCTTTCAGAAGATTTATAAAAGAATTTCAGGAACATTCTCCAGGAACAAAATGGTTTCCAGGCTTGGAAATCATAGGGAACCTCGTGAAGGATTACATCTTTGGCCAGAAGCAATCATGAGCAAGGAGTTTTGTTGAGGATTAATTATGCTGTTTGTCTTTTGGAGTTGAATGACCTCAGCGATTAAAATGAAGAGGGAATGGAACTGGGCCGAGGAAGCTGTTATACAAGTAATATATAGCTATGAGAAATGTGGCGGGGGGAAGGGGGGACTTACTGTACTCCTGACTACAAATCTTTTACATGCATCATCTAGCCGCCACTCCTCTCCGTTCTCATCTGTCATCAATTTGTCAGCGTTCAACCCGTCACCTGCTTATCCAGCTGTGCCTTCGAAATTTCAAAGAATGGGTCCCAAGTTCTTTCAAACTCTGCCAACCTACTCTCTGGTGAAAAGGCCAATTTACTCAGTTCTGAATAGCTGCACATTCTTCACACAACTGAATCCCTGCAGAGATGCTCCGACAGAGATAGCCAGAAAGTACAAAAGAACCGTTTTGCCATTCCTGTTCTCCTCAAAATGAAGGGCATTGACAATTGGACTTTGTTTAAGGTCTAAGCCATGTTTTATGCACAATGCTGAATGCCCGTGTAGGAGCAGATTAAACAAAAAACAAAAAACACCCAGAGTCACTCTTATTTTGTCCTCATCATTAAGATAGGCTGTTTTACAGTATCTTTCTTTTCTTTTTTCTTTGCATGATTAAAACTTTATTTCCATAGCATTTAATAGAAAGTTCAACAGTTTATATAGACTTGTTTCTTTCCAAAGGAATGCAACAGAACCTTGCCAACAGAAGTGCCATCTTAATAGGCTAATTCATACTTAAGATGTGACAGTACCCTTTCTTAGAATCATACAATCATAGAGTTGGAAGAGACCACAAGGGCCATCGAGTCTAACCCCCTGCCAAGCAGGAAACACCATCAGAGCACTCCTGACATATGGTTGTCAAGCCTCTGCTTGAAGACCTCCAAAGAAGGAGACTCCACCACACTCCTTGGCAGCAAATTCCACTGTCGAACAGCTCTTACTGTCAGGAAGTTCTTCCTAATGTTTAGGTGGAATCTTCTTTCTTGTAGTTTGGATCCATTGCCTCGTGTCCGCTTCTCTGGAGCAGCAGAAAACAACCTTTCTCCCTCCTCTATGTGACATCCTTTTATATATTTGAACATGGCTATCATATCACCCCTTAACCTCCTCTTCTCCAGGCTAAACATGCCCAGCTCCCTTAGCCGTTCCTCATAAGGCATCGTTTCCAGGCCTTTGACCATTTTGGTTGCCCTCCTCTGGACACGTTCCAGTTTGTCAGTGTCCTTCTTGAACTGTGGTGCCCAGAACTGGACACAGTACTCCAGGTGAGGTCTGACCAGAGCAGAATACAGTGGCACTATTACTTCCCTTGATCTAGATGCTATACTCCTATTGATGCAGCCCAGAATTGCATTGGCTTTTTTAGCTGCCGCGTCACACTGTTGGCTCATGTCAAGTTTGTGGTCAACCAAGACTCCTAGATCCTTTTCACATGTACTGCTCTCAAGCCAGGTGTCACCCATCTTGTATTTGTGCCTCTCATTTTTTTTGCCCAAGTGCAATACTTTACATTTCTCCCTGTTAAAATTCATCTTGTTTGTTTTGGCCCAGTTCTCTAATCTGTCAAGGTCGTTTTGAAGTGTGATCCTGTCCTCTGGGGTGTTAGCCACCCCTCCCAGTTTGGTGTCATCTGCAAATTTGATCAGGATGCCCTTGAGTCCATCATCCAAGTCGTTGATAAAGATGTTGAATAAGACCGGGCCCAAGACAGAACCATGTGGCGCCCCACTAGTCACTCTTCTCCAGGATGAAGAGGAACCATTGATGAGCACCCTTTGGGTTCGGTCAGTCAGCCAGTTACAAATCCACTGAGTGGTAGCATAGTCAAGACTGCATTTTACCAGCTTCTTTACAAGAATATCATGGGGCACCTTGTCAAATGCCTTGCTGAGATCAAGGTAGGCTTCTTTCTTCTTTCTTTTTGCTTCAATATTCTTAGACAGACATTTCCAATGTTTTGGAATATGTACTGACGTTTGCACAGTCAAGATATAGCTTCTGATTAAACAGGGCAAGTGGGTGGGCAGGGTAGACCAGAGGGAGACAGAAGACTTCATTGACTTAATACTGTCCTTCTTCTCTACTGCAGGAGTGCATTAGGCAGATCACCTACAGTACCAGTATAGTTCTCCACAGGCAGAGGCACAGATTGAGGCTTCCCTAGCAATCCAGCATAAGACTGAAGTCAAGCAATCATACTGAATCATTGGAAGACTCCAGATAAGATACTTCTCGGGCACCCAGAGTAAAATATACCTGGTGTGTGTGTGTGTCCACATCCTATGATGTCCTTTGCCCTGCAAAGTGCTTATTATTTACCTTGCAGATAGTCATCAATGGGTTCCACAGGAGAATCTTAAGTCAGAGGTAGACTGGATCCACAATTACACATTTTCCAATATAATCTCTGACCTACATAAAAATGTTGTCCTTTCATTCATTTTCCAAAACCTAACATCTCACTGTCACTCTTCCATTTTAAGACTGCTGCTCACAATTCAATTACAGATGACTGCCCATCTTTTTTTCTTGTGGGTTATTGACAGTGATTTATTTTTTTCTGGGGTACTCAAGGGTGTGCAATACCAGCACCAGCACCCCTCCCCTGATGTTAAAAGTGTGGCACTTGCTGTAACAACTTCATGGTGAGTACCAGCACCCTTTTTTAAAAAAAGCTCTGCTGTTTGGGATAAGTTCCTGGTGGCTGTCCCTCTCATCCCCAATCTAAGATGAGTGCCATGGAACCCTCTCTCCCAGATCCTGACGCTTTCTTCTCTTTGATATTGACTTTTCGATGACCATCTCTCTCTCTCTCTCTCTCTCTCTCTCTCTCTCTCTCTTTATCATTTTCATCACCTTTATCATTCTCTGTCCCCAGGTGCAATGTAAGATTGACATGATTATGAAGGCTGTTTGCCTTCTCTGGTGGTACATGGCTTGGTTGGGTGATTGCTCTGTAAGCATTCCTTATAACACATGAGAGTTGTTTGTGATCCACTATAATCTGGATCCAGTGGGTTAGATGGTCCTGCCTTTGAATAACTAGCCAAACTAGATGACCCTTTGATCTATTATATCTATGATGTACCAGTTCTGCTGGTCACATTTACCAGTCACATTCCCCAGGAACCAGACATGCTACACTTATCAAGCAAAAATTCAGTTGACTAACATTTGACCTGCACTAAATGTAACAAATTAATGTGCTAACTTGCCTTGTTGTTATAGGACAATAATGGCTTAGTTTGGTCTTCTTGTTGGAGTCAAGAATCATTGTTCCTGCCCGTATTCTGCTACAGCTTTGGTGATCTAAGAGCAGTCACTTAAAACTCTGACAAAGGCAGAGCCAAGTAGCATTCTTTCTCTGCTCAGTTCATATTTTCAAAGGAAATGGGGCTAAGGAATGGGCTTTTAACCTTGCAGATTCTCACCTATCACTCATAAAATATGAGGAGATATATTCATCTCTTGAGACACATAACAAAATTTATTGATGTAGGAATTAAATATTGATTTCAGCAAATCAGACAGCAGTATTTATTTACAACACAAAGTAATAAATCTTGATAGATACTAACAGCAAAATATTGAACACAGAAATGACTCTGTCATATTAACCCAATGATTCCTTCAAGAACGATACGTTGCTGCTGTTTGGGCCTTTTATTTTAGGAAAGTTTGCCTCTATGTAATCTCAGGGTTGCCTTTCTGTAGTGTTAAAACTATGGCCTATGGACAGAACCTGTGTAATAGCAACTTTGCTATGGCAAAGTAGAACCACCAAGCTATGCAGGTAGGTGTTTGGGTGGCTTGTCAAACAAAGTCTGAAGCAGCAGTCTACTTTAACTATACACATCTTCTACATACAAATGGTACTGGCATTAGTCAGCTATACACCATCATATGGAGAAACAAAAGTTGTAAATTGGATGATGATCCATATAGTCAGCAGAAATCCCCATGTTTGTGGGAGCTGGGATAGAGAAAAGACACCATCATGAGAATTTCTGATGAAGATATCTATGGTAAACCATTTCAGATATTACATTTCTCCAGTCCTGGCTTTGGAAAGGTCAAGACAGCTTCTATAACTCTGGGTTATAGACATTTCATTTCAGGTCAGCATTTATATGGACCATTATACATGGAAGACTCTCTTAACGGCAGCTTTATTTCAGTGCACACTATATCTAAATCATAATCATTAATGCTAATAATAATATTGTTGACCATAGTTTTGTAATGAAGCTTAAATAGTTGTTATCATGGTGTATGTACACAATGATAGACTGATGATAGGTCCATTTGCCTTCTAGGGCAGGAGGTTTTGTGGGTGGGCCCTGGGCCTCTCTGGTAGCTTATCCCAAAGCCTATGGCCAAAGTCTTCACATCTGTAACCAATAAAGTTGTGGCCTTATTTGATCCCATAAAACCATTATGCCATCTATTGTCTGGTTATTTAATCCCTAGCGAACGTGGTGGTCTTACACAACTAGATAGATAGACGATAGATGATAGATAGATAGATATGGATATAAACAGATATTGCTGCTTTATTTTCAACTGTGATGTATAAACAAATGTTCAGAATGTACAAAAATGCATTCAAAATGTAAAGTGGAGCTGGTGATGGGCAGTGTAGTGTCATCTCTGTGCTGCTGATCTGCTCTGGAAATTTCTGACAGGTAATAACTAACAGTTCATGACATAAAGCAAAAATCTGTTTGTTTTTCTCTCTTCAGTATGCTGCCTAGGCTTTGGAAGCACAATTGCTGCACTGCAGTGCACATTAATTTACAACCGAGCGTCGCCAGACACATTGTACTTCGTCTGGATAGTGCAGCGAAACATCAGTTTGAAATGTAGAAGAGCTGCAGAAACATGTCAAGGTAACAGTTTCTGCTATCTTTCAGCAAGCAAGCACATTTACACATCACACACACCCCAACCCCGGTTGTTTGGGTATATATATATATGAGACCTGGGCTAATATTGGGCAGTTGCATCTGTTATAACAGTTCAACATTTTTCATCATCCAACAAGAAAATCTGATGGATCAATTTCTCAGTATCCACTTCTGGTGCTTTGTTGTTGTCTGTCAACAATGTGCTGCATTGCAGGCTAATGATAGCAGTTTGAGGAAGCTTTGCTCATGCTAATGTTCAAAGGATCAGTCATTAGCAAGTGCTCTTCTGGTTCTGGCGGGGAGGGGAGGCATTAATTGACCCCAGGAGAGTGTTAAAGTGTAAAAATATTATCTTTTGGGTTGAGCATTGATACATTTCTACTAGAGCCTGAAATCTGTCAACAAAGCTATTAACAATATAATCAGGAATAGTCTTTTTACTCAGCGTCTTCCTCGGAGACCACAGGCAGCTCTTGAATAAATGTAAAAAAAGAGGAAGAACAAATATCAGCTGCTCCTTCCCACTGCCGAATCCTTGTTCTTTTAATTCACCCAAACTGGTTTATATCTACTTTCGTCTCACTAAAACAAAAAACAGACAAAAGAAACCTTCTTTTTTTCCGCTTCTCAAAGAAATGTGAATGCAAGTTAACAGAAATCCCAGAAAATGCCACAAATTGTACGTAGCTATGTTTGGAGAGACAATAAGCCTTACACCGAAAGCCTCCTAAAAGTTTCTGAAGGCTTAATCATTAGAAAATAGTATAGCATTCTCCCCAATGCCCGCCCCCCCCCCCCAAATTGCCTGAAAATCTATGGGGGATTTCAGGCAAACCAATGGGATATGACTCTAGTGAAGCCATGTTAATGTTGTGAAATGTAATCCATTGGAGCAGTCAAATGCAGTTCCTTGTTTGCCCAGAGTGGACACGGACAGGGGGATGTTGATCCAGCCAGTCGAACTTCCTGTTACACCTGGTCTGGAGCATCCTCCGCCTGCATGCGACCAGGTAGGTGGATGTGACCCTTGCAGACCCCACAAAAGGTCCAGCTATGCAGCCACCTTCCTCTTTTGATGCCTTTTCTTCTCTTGGACTGCACTGCTGGCTCTCTGCACATGGGCCCATTCTTACAAAGATGTAAGCCACACTGTATCTGCAACTACAAGCTAAAGCCTGCCTTCAGGGATCCAGCTGTGAACTGAATGTGAGTAAAATTCTTATTACTTTTAAAAGAAGCTTCTTGTGTCTTTATTCTTTTTAGGAGGGATAAAAGGGGTCTTACCAGGAATATACTCCAATCTGAACAAGGCCATACTGGATTGCTTAAGTAAAGAGATTCAAACGAATCTACCAACCTAGCTTCCTGCTATATATTGGGGAATGCACTCTGCTGCTGACTCACAAGCGTGAGTTAGGAAGGATACTATTAAATCAACATATCATCTCCTAGTATCTACAACATTCCCACAAATGTGTCTTAGATCACTTGAGTGCTCTGATGTCACTAGATTCACCAATCCAATCTGGGAACAAACAAATCTTCAAACTGTAGTCAAAAATATTGTTTTCTGACAAGAAAGGTACCTAAAGTAGAACTTCATTGTTAAACAAGGGAACATACACAGAGCCTGTTGAATCAGGCCAATGGTTTAACCAAAGTGATGCCAAAGGCACTTTACTTGCACTCTCCTTGTTCTTTACCACTTATTTACTCAGAATTATGACATGTGCTCCATTTTACTTGCTCTGTTTTTTATCCTGTTTTGTTCTTACTTTTCTTAAGTCGTTTTAAGATAAGTAAGTCTGCTATCCTATATGCACTTATGTGTTTGGATTTGGATTTGATATCCCGCCTTTCACTCCCCTTCAGGAGTCTCAAAGCGGCTAACATTCTCCTTTCCCTTCCTCCCCCACAACAAACACTCTGTGAGGTGAGTGGGGCTGAGAGACTTCAGAGAAGTGTGACTGGCCCAAGGTCACCCAGCAGCTGCATGTGGAGGAGCGGGGAAGCGAACCCAGTTCCCCAGATTACGTGACTACCGCTCTTAACCACTACACCACACTTGAACTTTGTGGGTTTTACATGTTAGTAGACAAACATAGGATTGGGCGGTTATCCTCAAAAGTGTTTGTAGTCTGTTCCAGATTTGCATCAGTCATGCATTTAATATGTGCATTGTCTACTCCTTGATCGAAGTCACTGAGGAAGACATTAAACAACATTATACACAGCCCCAATGAATATGATGGAATGCCACTTAATTTTCTACCTTAACATCAATCTTTTAATTATTATTCACTGATATCAACAATTCACCTTGCAGAAATTTCTTCCTTTTGTTAAATTTCTTGTAAGAGGATCTCATACTGGGTAAAAAGAGAAAGACTCACTCTTTGTAAAATATATACAGCAGGCATAGGCAAACTCGGCCCTCTAGCTGTTTTGGGACTACGACTCCCATCATCCCTAGCTAACAGGACCAGTGGTCAGGGATGATGGGATGATCAGAGTACAGCCAATGATGGAGGTAGCAGCAAACAGGAGTTGTGTCAACACCTGAACAGCATGGGATGCAGAAGAGCTGGCAATAGTTGCTGCAGCTTCCTCTCTTTCTTCTTCTTTTTTAAAAAAACACATTTTATATGCCTGTGCTTGTACAGATGTATACATGGCTACAGATGCTCGATTTATTGTGTTGACTTCCAAAATAAACTACCCTTTTCTACAACAACATACCGCTCATCTTCAAATAAATGTGCTTGGCATCAGAAGCAAGCTACGTTTTATTCCTGTACTCATGATAGCGCTATTCTATAAGTAATGAAAATGCAAAACTGCACATGCTCAAAGAGTATTGTTTTTAATCGGGGTTGGCAAACATTTTTTGCTTCCGTGTTTCAAGAGTGTGGGAGCAGTTGTAAAGCATGGAATGGGGTGAAAGGGAGAAGAGAATTGTTAATTGTGTGCTTCACAAATGAAGTAATACGTATGTCTGTTAAAAGGGAGGGGTACACCACGTCCAGGCAGTGATGGCTGGTACAAACTGGGACTGACAGGGAAAATAGGAGGGGGACCCAGGGTAGGACCCACTGACAGACAGAGCCAACTAATTCTGGTCTATCTCTCCCCCCGCCACCCTCCTCCCTGCTGAGTTCAACAAGGGCAACACTGAAACGAAGGAGGAGGAAGATGATAGGCAGGCCCACCCTGTTAAGTAGTTGTGATACATAAGAAAGCAGACAGGTGCGGAACCGCTGAGTGCAGACTTGAGGTTGGTGGGGCCGCACCGCATTTGCTCAAATAGACCAGCTTCCATTGAATCCAGGGTGTAAAATTACCTGGGTGCACCACTGCTGCCAAATGAGAGTTATTTGGATATAGGTAAATTGGCCCCCTGTTGATGCCAGCCAGACTAAAATGGCTGAACTGATTCATGGAAAGCTTATGTAGCTATTCATAAGAACAACCCACAAGAAATTACATCTGTGAATGCAGAACTTTTTGTGGGTTTTTTTTTTTGTCTAATTTATACAAAACGGAAAGAATTCTAGGCTGTGTGCTAAGCTGCATGGGGATGGGATTTATCATGAATACTTGACCAACTGTAGATGCATAGAAACAGGGGGGTTATTTCAAACCAAATAATGAGCAGGGACTATAATTAACGCTGGCTCCATTCACCAGAGAGCTCTTGTACATGCTGTACCCCCTACCGCTCGAGAAAGAGTTCAGTTACATTTTAATGGCTCCAGATACTCTCCGTAAACTTTGCCTTCAAGTCATTGTAAATCAATGTCATTCCGCTCCCACTGAGCCATTTGAAAGATCCATGCCTAGTAATGAAAGATGTACCCTTGGAACGATTCGGCAAGAACACTTTCCTTTATCAGGAGGTTGCTTGTGTTACAGGGCATTTGTGGACAAGATGGAACATAGTGAGGCTGATTCCACTGTGCCGGCTGCCCAGGGGTTGCTTTCTGAATGCCAGGGAGATGAAAGAGGCAATCAGAAAGAGCTGAGGTTTGACACTTCAGCGGAGGAACATTCAACTCGATTTTGTTCTGTGTGTTTCTGAGGGCTGCTGACACATGAATAGGTGAGAGTGTGAGATGCGGATTTGAGTTTGCATCCTCTCTCCCTCGAGATACAGTAAAGGGCAGAAGGAACAACTACCTAATTTCCTAGTAAATGACCTCCCTCCGGCAGCAGTCCGGGCAACAGGTGTATTGAAGTCCTGGAAAACTTTTTTTTTTTTTGGTAGCAAGATCAAAAGTAGGACATTGCAAAAATGGCAAGCTAGAAATCTCATTCAGGAGAAGGTACTGGGACTTGGCAGGAACGCAGGCAGCTGCTTTTCCTTTGTTCTCTCGGCTGCATGGCGTAAACAACTTTTTGTTGGGTTAGCTTTGTATGTGACCACTCAGGAAATCCTCCTCATGTACAATGTATCTTGTCAGCCATTTCCTGTGTGTGTAAAATGTAATTCGTCACCCTGCATCGCCTTGGCAGCGGCCTTGTAAAGAACATACTGAATTAATGAATATTTCATAAAGAGGTGATTTATTAGCATTCTTCCTCCTTTTGCCTTTAAGATGATGCAGCCTCTGAAATGCGAGCTCGCAAAAGGCTATCTGCAGGTGTATAGAAATGAAACTGAAACCCCCGAAGGCAAAGACCAAATTTCTTAATAACCTCTGAGCCATGTAGCTTCTCAAAGAGATATTTAGTCAATTGTCTATGAATATTTCAGTTTGCAGTGCAGCCGAGTATTAAACTGCACTGACCTGTTTGTGGCTATCAGGACTATCGGATGCTTCACTGGAATATTTTTGAGGCTTTCTCTAATCACTATATAAATTGAGATTTCGTTCCCCACCGTGCCCCAAAGGGTACACAATCTGACTGCAGTATAAGCCAGGCTAGCAAGAAAATAATTCTTTCTATTCCCAACAGTGCAATCCTATACATGTCTGCTCAGAAGTAAACCCCACAGAGTTCAATGGGACTTGCTCCATCTAGAAATGGGAGAGAAAATTGATTTGATTGACATATCAATATGCACCTACCTAATTCACACTTCTTGAAATGCTACATGAACTGAAATGCAGCTACCCTTCAAAAACCACATTACGTGTGTGTGTGTGTGTGTGTGTGTGTATGTGTGTTTAAAAAGGGCATATATTGGTGAAAACAACATACAAAAATCAATTATGTTAGGAAAAACTGCTTTCAGAAATGTATGCATTAGGTAATCTTTCTAACCAAAATGTATCTATTTGGAGAAATGTGAACTAAATGCTGATGGGTTTTCATGAGGATTTAGAATAAAATTAAAACTGCAGACCAATGTGGAATCATGGCTAACTGAAGATGGCAAAAATGAGAAGGAAAAAAGAAAGTGGAATTGACAGATGTGGCTAGGACTGCAACCTAAACTACAAAGTCCTGATAAAAACCTCTGTGGACTGTAACACAATGCCAACTAGCATCTCTGAGGACATCCCACCCCCCTATGTGAATTTGCTCTCAGTCCCTAAGGGTCAACCAAAGCAGCAAAGCTTTGCAATGATTCCAGAGCATGGTTCTGTATGCATTTATGTGAGCTTCCATGGAGCAGTCTTTCCAAAAAAAATTGCAAGCATATCTCCTGTAATCATTTTCAGATATTATCTCAAATATTATGCAAAAGTTAAAAATATATACTCAAACTTATTTGAAGTCCACATACCTTAAACTAAAGAGGATGCCCATTTTGTAAAGGGTTATGATACAAAGTAAAGAAGGGGGAAAGAAAAAAGAAAGGTGTAATGAAAATATAACCATTGGCTTGAAGGTTATAGATAACAGTTTATATTTAAGTGGCTCGACAGCCTGAATATCATTATTTTCTGCAAATGTAATGAAAGGTGCTTACATGACTAGGAAGTTATCAGAAGTAGGGGGAGAACATATAAAGTTGTTTTCTGGTGTATTCTAAATATTAGGACTTGATAGACAAAAAAACCACCGTAGGTAAAGACTGTAATCCTGAAATGTACCCCTAATGCTATGGAATGCAGCTGCAATTGTGTAGCAAGCTATAGTTTGGCCTTAAGGATATGAAATTTCAAGAAAGGGGGGAGACAGAAAGGGAGAAACAAGGCTACCATGAAATGCCATGGGATGAAGGCAAGCAAAGGATTGCATTAAATGATGCTCATTCAGAAAGCTCTGTAGTGTATCTTCACCTGAGCCACATATTGCTATCTTTACATAATTTGAAATAGCTGTTTGGCATTATCATCACCATGCAGATGTATCCTGGCTATCATCACCACCATGCAGATTCATGATAGCAGCTTACTGTCATCCCCAACAGAAAGATTGTCCAATTTACTTGGAGGTGTCTGTATCTCACTCAAAGAAAGGATCCACTGTCTTTTGGGTCTTTCCTTAGAATGAGATGTTGGGACAACCAGGCAAAGTGGGCCTTTGTGACTGCACAGCAGTGCCCCCAAGTGCTTTGCTACTGCAACAAATCCTATTTAATCAGTACTTGCCACAATGCTCTCTGGGGCCACTTATATTGGGGCAGCAGTGGAGGCACAAACAGACAGCAGGCAGCCTTGCAGTGGTCCGGGAAGACATGGATGTGTGGTTCCTCCTGGTCCACTGCTTGAGACATAATTGACTCAGTTTGCCTAATGGAAGGTCAGCCCTAAGTGCAACAGTACTACGCCGACTCATTTACTGATCCTGATTCACTGGGCACTCAGAATCGTAGAGGGCTCTGCTGCAGGCACAAAACAGAAGGCTGAGAACAACTCTGCGATCTTTACAAATCCCAAGAACTAGTGGTGCAGATAATTTACATTGTTCAGACCCTGAAATATGACTCCTCTAACCATAACCTGCTTGCAGGCTCCCAGAATATGGAGGGGGAATGACAGGGGAGGATTTGTGGCTTCACCTCTCTCATATCACTATATGAAAGGGTAATCAGGCAATTGTCAATTTACTCTTATATAAAATATTGGTCTTGGGGATATTTCTTTAGCGCAGTGGAACTGTGTAAACCATTTTCTTAGGTTTGGCTTCCAGGGGAACGGAGGGGGTTCTTTTTCCTTGTACAATATATCTACTGTTATAAAAGTATAACAGAGAACGAATAAAAGCAACAGTTTTTCTTTGTTTTGCCCCTGGTGGGATGTCACAAACGCAGGCCCTCAAAGCCCTGAGGATTCAAGTAAAACATTTTTTCTTAAAGAACCAGGACTCCCACAAGCAAGTCAAAGGGGAATTAAAAAGTTCCCCGACTGTAGGAATACAATCCTCAGTGATGAAGTACTATTTATTTTAAAAGACACACTAGAGGAGCCGAGAATTAGACCAAGCTGAGGCAGGTAGGTGAGAAAAGAGGGAAACATTCAAGATAAAGCATATTCCCTTGGCTCCGTGTATGTATACAAGAGATACCACAGAGCCTTGTGTTATTTATAGTTATAACGACAAAATGCCCATCACAGTGGCAGCAGATTGTTTCTAGGTGGAGGGGCCTGGCCATTGAAGACAGGAAGCTGTGCTATACAGTCAGACCATTGGTCCTTCTAGTTCATTACTGTCTATACTGACAGGCAGTGGCTCTTCAGGGTTTTAGAGAAGAGTCCAGGTCCATTTAGAGATGCTGGGGACTGAACCTAGAACCTTCTGCAAAGGGAAGGAAGGAAGGAAGGAAGGAAGGAAGGAAGGAAGGAAGGGGCAAGTGTTCTTCCACTGAGGTGTGGCTCCTCTACATTTCAGGCTCTCTACTCTGTGCACAGAACTGCTCTGACCATCCTGCTAGTGATGGCTGGGTGGTGGTCAGGTTTTGTCCTCTCACTACAAAAATGTCCATAAATGTGTATGTTTAAACCCCACACAAGACTGAATGCTAGCCAATCACTTACATAAAGCATGTTAAGGAATGTACTTGGGATGGACTGACACAGAAAGCCCCAAGCATTTTAATAATCACTCATATCCTCATACAGTGGTGCCTCGCAAGACAAAATTAATTCGTTCCGCGAGTCTTTTCGTCTTGCGATGTTTTTCGTCTTGCGAAGCACGGTCAGTCACAACTGCACCTCTTCAAGCGGTTTTAAAAAAAAGGAAACAAACTCGCAAGACGTTTTCGTCTTGCGAAGCAAGCCCATAGGGACAATCGTCTTGCAAAGCAACTCAAAAAATGAAAAACTCTTTCGTCTTGCGAGTTTTTCGTCTTCCGAGGCATTCGTCTTGCGAGGTACCACTGTACTTTCATCTGCATAGTGTTGTCCTGGGTTCTGTTTCTTGATCACGCTCTAGTGTGACATTATATCAAAGACTATTTTCAATGCGTGTCAGTCCTATTAAAAAGAACCTAATGTTCAGACATCATAGTGCTGGCTGTCACATCATTTCTTTAAAAATGGCTATGTATTAGAAGGGCAACCTGAAGACATAAAAGAAAACTGGGAATGGAAATGCTGAGGCATGAGCTAGCCAAAGCTAAAGGCATGTGCTTAGCTCTCATCAACAGAAATCAGTGGGATTCAGACATGCGTATGTTTGATTGCTATTTATTTTCCTGAAACTACATTAAGAAAACATGTTTAAGTCAATTTGGAATCAGTGAGACTTGCAGCTCAATGTGCTACATGTTTGCTCAGAAGTCTCTCTGGATAATACCTGCAAGTAACTTTGCAAAGCATAGTAGGTTACAGTGGCACTTATTTCCAAGCAATCATCATACAGTAGAATTGGGTTCTGAGATGTTCCATTCTGCACTTAATTTCCATTCAGTGGGGTTTCATTTCAGCACAGAATGTTTCTCTGGGATGTGTGTGGGAGCTGCTGACACTGGTGTGCAAATGGCAACAACTTACTGAAAGCTCTCTGGAATAATGCTTGCAGTAGTGATAGAGTGATAGCCATCAGATTCTCAGAGAAAATGTACAGTCATAACTCGGCTCTCGAACGCCTTGGGAGTCAAACGTGGCTCCTGAATGATTGAAAACAGGAAGTGAGTGTTCCAGTTTTTGAACTTTTTTGGAAGAGGAACATTTGGCGCAGCTTCCGCTATTGTTTCTGGTGCACCTGTGCAATCGGAAACCAATCAGAAGCCTTGGTGTTTCGGAAGTCAAACAGACTTCCGGAACAGATTCTGTTCTACTTTTGAGGTACAACTGTAAAGGGTTATGCAGTCTTGATCTGCGAAGATATCATCTGAGCACATAGGAATTCCCTGTGAACCACATGGAATTATCAGCATGACGAGAGCAACAGCTCCATGATAACTAGAGCACATGGCTTGGATGCAAAAGGCCCAAGATTCCATCTGTGGCATTTCCAGGTAGGGCAGGGATAGAACATCTCTTTACAAAAGGGTTACAGAGCTCAAACCTCAAATTAGTGTGGATTAATGCTTGAATAAGTTTAGGAAAGCACTTAGTTAACTAAAACTAAAATGTGTACATGCATACACAGACACACACATCTTGAAATTGTTTCAGCGGAAAGGTCATGAGCCAGTAGGAGACGTAAATTTAAACCACTCAACTGTTCAGCATTAGTGGGAATTTTCCCAACTTCATTATGTTTGAGTATATGTTACCTTGGTTTGTTATATAATATGTAAGGGAACAGAGGCCAATTGTCTAATGATGGAAATGTCAGAGAAAGTTTACCTCACAATAGAGTTCAGATGTTGAGCACAGAGCATATTATAAAGCATACAGGCCTGTGAGTGTTCTGTGTCCTCTACAAACATTTGAAACAGGATTAGATGAAGTAGATGATGATTCCTCAAGGAGCCAAGAACATGTACATATGCTTGCAGAAGAAAGCATTTTTCATCAACTCAGTGCTCTATGTGGCTCACTGTATGGCCAGGCATCAATTTACACAGGGACAGCCTGCATATGGGGAAGGTCATTCCCACACACCACTGGCCACATCATAATTGCATTTACCAACAGAAATAGGGATGCAATTACGATGTCATTGAAGATGTATGTGAGGGACATCCATGCACATTGTTTTTTCCAATACATGTGTGAATGAGTGTTTCTTTGTGTGTGTGAATGGTTCAGGCCTCACAGACTGCCATCACCAATCAAAGTCACTGGCATGCAGCTCCTAGTCACCCACAACCACTTGTGGTCTTTGGGGGAAAAAATAATCTTCCACCCAGAATCTGTATATATACGGATCCATTTCCCTTTTGAATCAGAATACTGAGATGACCAGCAAGTCAGATATGCTAAAAAAGCACACACACACAATGGAAAAAATCACAAGAAAACATTGCTGGAATGAAGGCTTTCTGTTCATGGTCAAATATACTCAACATACTCTGGACAGTATTTGTTTTTACAATGCCTGTCTCTTTCAAAGGAAACTTTTCAGGGAAAGTTTAAAAAAAAATTGCTATGGAAACCTTTTCTTCATTTTGAAAAGCTTTCATCACCAGTCTAGTTGCTTTCTTATGCCTCAAAGGCTTACAGCCATCACTTTGCTTTTACCTACAGTTACCATTTGGAGGCTATTAATCCTCTGCTCCTAAAAATAACTGTTTTCTTGCTCTAAATTTTTCCTCAGCTGAATGAAGCAAGGTGGGGAAAATATTTCATTGTGGGCTCTCTCTCTCTCTCTCTCTCTCTCTCTCTCTCTCTCTGTGTGTGTGTGTGTGTGTGTGCATGTGTGTGTGTGTGTGTGTGTGTGTGTGTGTGTGTGTGTGTTTGTAAAATTACTTTTCATAATTTCCCCCATAATATTGAGGATAACAATATCATTTAAAGACAGTCATTTTCAGTTGGCAACAGAAATATTCCCCCCACCCCTCATTTTACTTAGAATTGCAGCGAAGCACTTGCCAGAGATTCAACCTCTTACCAACAAGCCCTCTTTCAAGCTGAGTTCTTCCCTCAGGCTGGTGATGAATATAAATAAATGACATAAATGGTCCCATCTGTCAGCCGAAGGAATGTAAACGCCTGCTAAGGCCAAAAACCAATGATAGCTTACTGGGCTGCTGTGCCATGACTTCACATGCAGCATTAAACCACATGTGCTTGTCCTACATTGCACACTGCAGGAAAGGGCTGCTAGTTTCTGCCCTTGGATTTAAGGATGAAACACACACGACTAACTCAACTGACACCCTTGTCCAATCTAAGTAGTTTCCTTCACAGAGCCTACTGATATTTCTTGTGTGCGGTTTTTCAATCTGTCAAAAAGAGACATGCCATATCATGGGTGGGCAAACTAAAGCCTGGGGGCCAGATCTGGCCCAATCACCTTCTAAATCTGGCCCGCAGACGGTCCGGGAATCAGCGTGTTTTTACATGAGTGGGATGTGTCCTTTTATTTAAAATACATCTCTGGGTTATTTGTGGGGCATAGGAATTCATTCTCCTCCCCCCAAAAAAAATATAGTCTGGCCCCCCACAAGGTCTGAGGGACAGTGGACCGGCCCCCTGCTGAAAAAGTTTGCTGACCCCTGTGCCATGTTGTCTTTAAACATGTCACATATACCCATTGTTTTTGTATCCAGCCCTTGATCCATAAGAAAGAGATTCTAAGGCTGCATTCACATGGCAGTTTATTCCATTTGCCCAACGTTTCCCTAACTGTGAATTTTTGCATCATATTGGGGCTTTCACATGACACAAAGTCCACTTCTGGAAAATCGATGAACTATAGCACAGCTATGATCTGCTGCTAAGGACAAACTTCTCAGAACTCAAACTCATACTTAACATAATGCAACACCCTTTGTCCCTCATCAAAGTACCATAGGAATATTAGATGTCAGGCATACATGCAGCTAAGTATGTGTGGTCATTTTCTCTTTCCTCACATCCTGCTTTTTGTGGAACTAGTCTAGCATAGCTATATGTGCTTATTCATATCTCAAGGGCTGTCACATGGAGGAGGGAGCATGCTTGTTTTCTCCTGCTCTGGAGGATAGGACTCGAACCAATGGGTATAAGTTACAAGAAAGGAGATTCCAACTAAACATTCAGAAAAAACTTTCTGACAGTAAGAGCTGTTCAGCAGTGGAACAGACTCCCATGAGAGGTGGTGGACTGTCCTTCACTGAAGGCCACCTGTCATGGATGCTTTAGCTGAGATTCCTGCATTGCAAGGAGTTTGACTAGATGTCCCTTGGGGTCCCTTCCAACTTTAAGATTCCATGATTCTAAGTGCTATAGAGATCAGTGGTCTGAGTATTTTCAAAGCGACTTGCTTTGGTTCAGGGTTTGAGGTAGAATTCAGTGTTGCACTGTGGTGAATATCCCATCAGTACAAGCATTGTGACTTGCAAGGTGGAACAACCCCCCATCTCCCCATTCCACTCCCTGTTCTGGGGGTGCTCCTGGGAAGAAGAGAGGAAGGTCCCATTGCACAAGCGGAAGCCCTCAAGCTCATGAGTCTTGTTATATGAATCCCATCCTCAGACCCCATCTGCAGTGGAGGTTCACCGCTGATATGAATTACCAAAAGCACTTTGAATATTATATAAATCATATACAACAAGAACAATGTGTCATATTTAAAACTTTGAGTATCTCATAAGAGAGCTACGTACTTCTTAATATTTTGTATTGCATTTTAGTTTGCAAAGTAGGTTGTAACAGACACATCAGTAACTAGCTGCTGGTGTCTTTGCATTAAATTGGAATCACGTTACAGTGCTACCTTAGTTTTTAAACGCCTCGTAAGTCAAACATTTTGGCTTTCAAACGCCGAAAACCCAGAAGTAACTGCTTCAGTTTTTGAATGCTTTTTGGAAGCCGAACATGCCACGTAGTTTCCGTATTGAGTTTTCCAGATGTAAATGCTTCTGGAAATGCATGCTTCAGTTTTTGAACAATTCAGAAGTCAGACAGTCTTCCAGAATGGATTATGTTTGAAAACTGAGGTACCACTGTATTTATTTTAAATCTTTATTGCCGTTCTGCGTCACCCTCCTTGTAAGGACCTAAAATGAAATGCATGAGGATTATCCTGTTGCTATCCTTACACCAATCACTCGTGGCGATCACTCGTAGCCGAGTAAGATTGTCTTCCATAAACACGGTTTTAACAATGAGTCCATAAGTGACTGTGGAGGCCAATTCTGGATCCACACGTCCTTCCACAGTGGGGACATTGGTTTCCGGGCAGGAGTTGATCATGGTGTGGATTTGCCAAGTGTGCCTTCCTCTTAGCACGTTTCTCCTTTGTGTCCTGAGTTTGAGTGTCTTCAAAGCCCATGACACCTTTGGTAGAGGCTGTTCTCCAACTGGAGCACTCGCAGGCCAGTGTTTCCCAGTTGTCAGTGTTTATACTACATTTTAAAGATTTGCCTTGAGACAGTCTTTAAACCTCTTTTGCTGACCACCAGCATTACGCTTTCCATTTTTAAGTTCGGAATAGAGTAGTTGCTTTGGAAGATGATCATCAGGCATCCGCATGACCAGTCCAATGAAGTTGATGTTGAAGAATCATTGCTTCAACACTGGTGATCTTTGCTTCTTCCTGTACACTGATATTAGTTCGCCTGTCTTCCCAAATGATGTGTAATTTTTTTCGGAGACACCATTGATGGAGTTGGAGATTGCATTTATAAGTGGTCCATGTTTCACAAGCATATAGTAAGGTTGTCATTCTTTGTCTAGCTTCTTCCCTTTGACCTTACCACCTTGGGTGACCCTGCTGGGAGTACGAGATTCCTGATGGCTTCGCTCACAAGGGTCATAGGAACATGCAAGCCCACTCACCACAACAAGGTGGTGATCCAGCAAGTGGGAACAACCCTGTAAAGTAGATGAGGATGAGATACAGAGAGTGACTAGTCTATGATCACTCAACTACCTTCATTGTTAAGTGGGGATTTCTGGTTGAAGCCAACAATTTTGTAACTACATCTTACCGTCTCTCAATTCTGTCAGTTTGTTGACTCGCCTGATATACCTCAGTATTGTTTTTTCTATGACTAGTTGTCTCTGCCTGGGAAAACAATTGATATTGGATGTTTAGAACAATCATCCCATCC
The DNA here is from genome assembly GCF_027172205.1 of Podarcis raffonei. Classification (NCBI taxonomy): domain Eukaryota; kingdom Metazoa; phylum Chordata; class Lepidosauria; order Squamata; family Lacertidae; genus Podarcis; species Podarcis raffonei. The sequence goes on along the minus strand of NC_070602.1, from coordinate 37,117,835 downwards.
TAGAGATACACAGTTTCACACATGCCTACCTGCTCCCCTGAATAGCAGGCCCTGTAAATGCTGATCACCTTTTTATTTATTTGGAAGAGACTGGGTGACTAAATCAAAGTCCTTTCCCTCCTCATCTCCTGGCAGAGATGGCAAAATGGGGCTTGGATCATTACACTCAGGGCTGCTGTTCTATTGGACATTCACATACACATTCCAGATGGATATTGACAAGCTGGAACATGTGCAGAGGAGGGCGACCAAGAAGATCTGGGAACCAAGCCTTATGAAGAATGGTTGAGGGAGTTGGGTATGTTTAGCCTGGATAAGAGGACACTGAGAGGGGATATGAGAGCCATCTTAAAATATATAAAGAGCTGTCACATGGACGATGGAGAAAGCTTGTTTTCTCCTGCTCCAGAGGGCAGGATCCAAACCAGTGGGTTCAAGTTACAAGAAAGAAGATTCCAACTAAACATCAGTAAGGACTTTCTGAAGTTAAGAGATGTTTGACTGTGGAAAGAACTCCCTCGGAAGGTGTTGGACTTCACTGGAGACTTTGAAGCAGAGTTTGGATGGTCATCTGTCATGGATGCTTTAGTTGAGACTCCTACATTGCAAGGTTCCCTTCCAACTCTATAATTCTATGATTCTGCACTCAGGCCTCTGCGTGGGGCTTATTGTTACTCATTATCCCTATGGAGGCTTACAACATAAGATTGCACACCACCTGTCCCTCCATCTCAACTGATGGCAAGCAATGAGAAGGCATTGCCTGCCATACATTCAGCTGCCCACAACCCTTTGTGTAATGTCATTTTAAAATGTCAGAAGTGATGACTCGGTATGGGTCTCAACAGTATATGAATTTTGAAGCTAGTGGGATTAAATATGAATAAACAACTGAATGAAGAACCCCTTGATATTTGAAACATTAAATGAGGTAGGGATGCATTCTGGGTATAGAAAACACAGTACCATCAAGTGTACTGCATTTGTATTCAAGCTATGACTGCCTCTGGAGGATGTCAAGGCAAATCAGTCATGAGGTTCTTATATTACAGTATTTGCAGTATTTGATGTTAATAGTTAGCAAAAAAACCTCTATGCTGCCTTTGTAAATGATGTGAGATCACCCCCCACAGGATATAATGCATAATGGCAGGATTCTTTAATATCGTCTGATGATTAAAAAAAAAAGTAGCACCCCAATTCGAAATGCCAGTCCAAACATTTTCTTGGAAGGGAATCATGTTGATATTAATAATGGATAAATCCTTGCAGCTGTACTCAGGATCACAGACTAATAGGCTGATTCTGACTTAAGCCATTTTATTTGAGACACTGCAAACAAGGGTTTGCACCATCACAGCAAAACCCTATGGAAAGTGTGGCAATTGTCCAGGTCTTTCCACAGAAAAAAATATGCTGGGCTCACTCATCTATTTCAGTTAGAATTGAAAACCACTCTGGGTCTACACAAGACCTTTTACTTGTTCCTTTCTTGCTGCCAATGAATATGCTATAAAAATTGACATTGAGGGGTATCCTGTCTGCTTGACAAACGTTGCTTCATTGGTGTGGATTGTCTCAGGGTGTCCATGGTGTACCTTTGGATTAGCACCAGGCCTCCATGCTAATAACACCTTTCCCCAATTTTTTTGCATACATGTTTAGCACCTAGGGCCTAAGTAGATGTGACAACCAGTATCCAGTCTACCAGTGCTGTTTTTCTTTGGCTAAAAACTGCAGCAGGGAAGGAACTGGAATAGGAACATGGCAGTGGGGAATGCGTGTTAAACCAACCAACTTTATTTACCTAAATCTATTATTGAGTGCTTTTAACAGAGGAAGAGAGAAAAGACAGATGCAATATGAGAAGCATTTCACCATGTACGCATCAACCAGGGTGGGGTTGGAGAGCTATTTAAGGCAGGAAAATGGTAGTTAATCTCTCTCCCTCAGTGCCATGCCTCAAGTCTGAGTTCTCTCCCTCAAGCCTGCTTTAACCAAACCAGGCAACATGTAATTTGGCCAGTGTTTACATCCAACCACCAACGACAGCATAAAGCAGAATCGATTCCCCCTTTCTCTCAAATGAAGTTTTATTGCTGTATATAATAGAGTCACAGATAGAAATGCTGGACATTATGAGAGCCTTGGAAGAATCCAGAGCAGACAAGATGAGGCTTGTCAGAGCACACTAGGCCTTGCCTTGCCTGTTCTGAAGTTGTCAGTGTACTTTGACACCATGGAGGACTCAGAGTAGCAGAGCTGCACATAGCATGGCTTGAAGACATCACAGGCTATACTATGCCTATCTCAAATCATTTCAGATCAGGCCTAAGACCCACCAGAAAGTAACGAAGTCCAAAATCTACCCCCATTCTAACTGCAAACCATGGTTGCAAACTAAATTCTGGTTGAAATATCAGCCTCACACTTAGCACCAACCTGCCCACTTTGGTTTCCCAGGTTCCCCGGACTTTGAATAAACTAGGTAAAGGTAAAGGGACCCCTGACCATTAGGTCCAGTCGTGGCTGATTCTGGGGTTGCGGTGCTCATCTCGCTTTATTGGCCGAGGGAGCTGGCGTACAGCTTCCGGGTCATGTGGCCAGCATAACTAAGCCACTTCTGGCGAACCAGAGCAGCACACGGAAACACCGTTCACCTACACTCTGGAGCGGTACCTATTTATGTATTTGCACTTTGTCGTGCTTTTGAACTGCTAGGTTGGCAGGAGCTGGGACCGAGCAACGGGAGCTCACCCCATTGCAGGGATTCAAACCGCCGAGCTTCTGATCGGCAAGTCCTAGGTTCAGTGGTTTAACCCACAGCACCACCCGCGTCCCTTTTGAATAAACTAATCCTCCCTTTACTCTGCACTCCTATCCCAGTGTCTAAGCAAGCACTGATTGATGTCTCTGATTGCACTACTGTATTGCAGTTTCCATCTTTACAGGTAAGCAAATATATTATTTCTTATTTGCTTAACGGAAAAGCCCAGAAGTGTTTTCTACCACTCTTCTAGTTTCTAAACAGTTTTGGTTCTCCAGATAGTCTCATGGAGTGATAGTATTTTATGGAGTCATGTGTTTGTAGGAGAGCAATGTTTATCTCAAAATTGGGGTCGGAGGAACACCACAAACCTTTTATACAGGCTAAGCTCTAGCTGCACCTTCTTCTAAAATAAGACAGAATTGAAAGAGGATTTTCATTTTGCAGTCTCTCTGGGGACAATCTGTTTTCATCTTAGTGAAATATTTCTCAGGCCCCCATGCAACCTGACCTGTTTCACTCAAAAAGGGAAGTTGTTCGGCTGGAAGATGTTTCTGTCATGTTTCTTTCTACTCGTCACCTATGTTGCCAGTTGAAAATGCTTTCCTCAGCCACAGCTCCATCTGCCATAGATTGGACATGGAATAAGAACTGTCTTCTGGACAGCTTCTTAGATATCAGACTAATATCCAGTTTCTGCACGAGAATGGCAGGAATATTATTTCTAGCAATCTACCTAGTTCCAAGTGAAAAAGTAAACTATTTTTTGTTTACAACCTTAAGTTTTAATAGCCAGAGGCTGCAATCCTGTACTCTTCTACCTGGGAATAAGCCCTATTGAAATGAAGTATTTACTACAAAATGGGAAGTCTTTAAAATTTATTTGAAAAATAGTAATGACAGTTTGAAATCTGTAGCAGCAGTTGAATAACTTCACTAGGAGTTTTAAATCTGATGGAAAACCTAGGATAGACTAAATTAACATTAAAGCTAAGACATGTTATAATATGGCAGTGAATAATGCATGAGAAATAGAAGTAAGGAGTAGATGGGAAGTCAGCTATATAGAAAAAAGTTATTTTTATGTTAACTGTATTGTGAGCACTATTCAATGTATTGGTTGTTGTTGTTCTTTATTTTTCTTTATTTTTCTTAGTTGTTAGGAGGTGATGGATATTTGTTTAACTTCATATTTCCTTTTTGTATGTGGTGTATTAAAATGAAATAAAATTATTCATTCATACACACACACACACACACACACACATATATATATATATATATATATATAGTTTTAATAGCCAGAGGCTGCAATCCTGTACTCTTCTACCTGGGAATAAGCCCTATTGAAATGAACTGGAGTTACATCTAAATGAAGGCTGGCAGCATTAACCCTGCCATGTGTAAATCCCTTGCAGACAACCACAGCTCCTGGAGACAATTAGTCAGATTGTGTATCTACATCAGTGACCAGAGGGGAAATGAACACTGGGAGGAGTGCAGAAAGAAGAAAGGCCATGGTACACCAGCATCAGCGCAACTGGATGCTTTCATCTGTCCCAACTGCAACAAAATATGGAACCTTAGAACCACAGAACTGTAGAGTTGGAAAGGACACCAGGGGTCATCTAATCCAACCTCCGACAATGCAGGAATCCTGCCCATAATCATCCCTGGGTGGGCTTGAACCACCAACTTGGTTAGCAGCCAGATGCACTGGCCCATTGTGCCACTGGGGGCAATAGCTAGTAAATTTAAACAAAGGAATCTATAGGTACCTCTCCCGTATCGGTCTCTACAGCCACAGCAGGTGCTAACAGTTTGAAATTACTCCCCACACCCCAAAGAAACTGTCTTCCATTGTCTCCTGTGATACAAATATGCCAACAATATCTAAACAGATATGTATAGGGTTGCCCTGTTAATTAACAGTATAATTTTGTTGTTTTGTTTGTTTAGCCTTGTGATCCTTAATGATATTTCATAAACACTCCTTAATGATTTCCACTGTAATTATACATTGTAGGATAGAATTTTAGAATCTCTCTTGATAAGTCAACCTCCCCACTGTCCAGCCGCTCTCAGAGGTTGAGAGACTTCCCAATATGCAATCTAGTCTTCATTCCTATATCCCACGTACCTGGGAGTAAACCACATAAACTCATTTAAATTATAATAATTAAATTATTTATATACTGCTTTTCAGGCAGACCTCACAAAGCACGAAGAGACATTACAACAATAGGCATCTTTTTTCTTTTTCTTACAATAAAAGAGCACTATAATTTAGCTCTGAGTAAGCATGTACAGGATTGTGCTGTTAAACCCCTTATTCCCCAAGATGAACTAATTATCACTACTATTTTTAAAAACAAACTTTCACATAAATAAGAGTTATTATACTCCATAAATCTTTATTTTCCCAGTATTAAAAGAAGCAAAATACTTATATGGCAGAAGTAATGAAGTCCATTTCAAATTGATGAGAGAATGAACATGTTAAAGGATGTTTTTGTTTAAATATATCTGAAGTGTTAAGCTGTGGGTGAACATATCAGATGACACAGCGATTCTTCAAACAGCTCTTGTTTATTCACAGGCCAGAACAGAACTGAACTAAAGGATTCAGTCAGCCTCCTTATATAGAGCTCCAGTACAATGTAACTGTAACAATTTTCTAAAACTATCCAATCACTGAATGTCACTTTCGATCCTTTATTTGCATAACTATCTACAGTATCCCCCTGCTGGCCCAGGGTGAGAACTTCAGTACATAACATGAAGGTTGTTTTTTTCCAGTTACAAAGGCACAATACATTAACCAGCATTTCATCAACTGCTCATTTCATACATTACCACTGATTTTCATGTAACGTATTCTCTTTATAGCTACCAGAGACCAAACTCATTAAAAGTATATCAATGAGGCCAAACTTAGATCCACAAAATGTTTAGGGTTATGCATACCCCTGTGTCCCCCAAGAAAAAAAAAGCACTGGTTGCAAATATCCTTATAGCACATTATGTGGGCAAAGGGTTGATATAGGCACTGGAATGACAGCAATTCCATTGGAGGATGGGAAACAAGTGCCTTTTAAAATGGAAATGAAAGCAAGTTTTATATTTCTTTAAGGAGCAAAAGCAATATGTGGATGATGCCAACACTATGTATGGAGGTGGTGAGACTGGGAGCTAACTGAACTCTGGTCGTTCACACACAAACAGCCAATAGCCACAAAAGTGAAGTGGTTTTCCCACACGCTGATATTCAATATATGGGTTTTCTTGCTTGGGAACTCATTTTGTTCAGTACTCTTCAGCATCTTACCTTTATCATGCTGAGACCCGCATAAAAATGAAATGTCATACTTTGATACCCTTCTAGTCACTCGTACAGTTTATTTTTCATGTCCCCCGGTAGCATTCACAAATTTAATAACTGCCCTTTATCCTCGAATCTATTCTCTTCCAGCTTTCTATTCAGCTCTTTTCTCTGACAGTTTTGCAGGAAATTCCTCATCTTGCATATTCTGTTGCAGAAAGAAAAGAAAGATGAAAAGAGAGAAGAGGATATTAGCTACCATTTAGAAAAAGGATGAGGAGCAATCAGACCGTATGAATGGTCAAATAGAAAGGGGGAAATCACTGTGCTTCTGTTGCCACAGTTGTAGTCGAGTTAGCTATTTGCTGCCTGAATTAATTGAGTAGTTCAAACTGAAAAGTTTATTATGAGTCTTATTATCTGCGCTTCAAATTTTGTGGAAAAAATATAATTTACCCCTAATCAAAAAATAATAAGGTTATTTGCAAGAAGTTGAGGATAACACCAGAACAATTTTGCAGTTGATTAAAATATATGATGATGAATTCTTGCCTCTCTGTTTTGATGCCTGGGATTATAATTAAGAATGACTTGGCAGGTCTTCATATGATCTCTAAATGACAATGACATTATCATCAATGCAGGGCTTTATTATACGGCTGTTATTCTCAGAATTTTTATAAGGCTAAGAAAAATGAAGTCACATTTTCATTTAAAATGCCATTTGCCAAAGACGTTCACTAGAAATATATGTTTTTAATCAGCAGTAGGACACCATCCTATGTGCTGTAGAGTACCCGCCTTATTTTCTGTTTCAAAGAAAATATAAAGTGTTCTGTCAAGCTGTCAGGGGACTATGCATTGGTACAGCACTCTTACAACCCTGATGGAGAGATATATAAAGACAGGAGGGCTCTGTTTGTGTGTGCGTATCTACATGTTCTTAGCTGTTCAACATACGGATGTCACTGTCAGCTTTGACACTATCAATCAGTTGTTTATTACTGCACATACAGTTCTCAGTCCAGGGTTAAGCGCTAAAAGCAATCTGGAATTAAGAGAGAGGAACTAGCTCTTTCTAGCTAACCTACCCTATCAGAGAGCAAAGCGCCAAAAGAGGGGTCTGTCCACTTGCCATTCAATACCTCAAATTGCTACTCCATCTCATCAGTGAGTTCTGTCTTGGCACAATACCACTGGATCTGCTGAGCTCCAAGATGAAGGGACACTTTCCTTGCTTTCAGGGATGTCCAAGGGCTTCTTAATGCTTGCGGAGATGGCCGAAAATCACTGGATGTCATGTAAAAATTGAAGGTTTTCCCCCTGTCCATTTTGTTCAAATCTTGGGATCTTTGTTTTTGAATGTTCCAAGCCCTACCTATGCAGAAAGTTACTCCATTATGAAGATTTCTATGGTTCTCTGGTTTGCATTTCTTAACCTGAAATAAGATGACGGTGATGATTAAATTTATTGCCTGCCCTTCAGCAGCAGGTTGCCGGGCAGACTACAGCAATATTAAAATTTAGAATTAAAAACAGCAAAGCAAAATTACACTCACAGGAATAGGGTTGTCCTGAAAACACACATCTCAGGTGTCAAAGGCAAGAGTAAAGAGTTGTGTCTTCAGCATATGCCAAAAGCAATTGTAGTGAAGGTGCCAGACACATATTTATGGGGAGGGAATTCAGCAAGCTAGAGGCTGCCACAGATAATGTCCTCTTCTAGACCACCACCACACACAAAAAACTCTGAGAGTGGCAAAACTACCAAGAGCGTTCCTTCTGCTGATCTTAACACCCAAGAGAATCCATAGGGAAAGGGGTGCTCTCTCTCTCTCTTTCATTATATAGAAATTACTAGGTTAGTATATTAGGGTGAATTATTGTCAATCTGTTTGGAAAATATTGCCAGCGTCCATTGGATTAAATAATGCCTAGTATAGCACATTACCTGTCAATGATCAGCTGAACCTTTTAACAATATAAAAATTAACATCTATTTCCAAATATCAAGCAACTCCCTTCATGCTGTTCCTGCGCTTTCTGCATCCAAAGCAGGGAAACATCAAAGCTTAACATCGTGGAGAGGGGAACCATGGGAATGACTGCCAGTGGAATTAATTTTCTGCCATTTCCCATTCTTAGCATGTGTTCCTCGGATGCCGAAACATAATGTCATTTTATGTAGTTGTACAAATCCCAAGACTGGATGCATTTCGTGTTACTTTTACCAATTATGACAATTTCACATTTTCATCGGAAAATGGATTTCATGCTGATTTGAGTGATCTTATGAGGTTGTTTGGGGGGATCACTGTATGAATTTGAAATGGCTTGTGTTTAACCTTTGCTTCTGGAAACACTGTGGAGAGACTGGAAGAGGCTGCAGAGACTTTTTTAAAGAAGAAGAAGAAGAAGAAGAAGAAGAAGAAGAAGAAGAAGAAGAAGAAGAGGAGGAGGAGGAGGAGGAGGAGGAGGAGGAGGAGGAGGAGGAGGAGAATTAATATAACTCACACATAACCATGCAGAGCAAGAATACTTTTGTGAAGGAGATGCAATCTCACAAATCCCACAAACTTTTCAGTCTTCAGTCTCTCGAGCTCTAAATCACTTAAGCTCTCCCACACTAATTGGCAGGTGTGAAGTGCGGCCTCAATATGCATGTACTGCTCCCTATTTCACAAGAACTCTCTCATTCATTGTAGCAGATCAAGTTTGCAGAGCTTTGAGCCACCAACCAGAGCACCCCAGAGCCACATAGTCATGCATCCCTGCCTTTAGACCTGGGAGGGCAGAACAAACCGTTGTTGGCTGTGTTCAGTTTAACAGGACATAAGGAAGGGTGGGGCGCAGGTGGCGCTGTGGGATAAACCACAGAGCCTAGGGCTCGCTGATCAGAAGGTTGGCAGTTCGAATCCCCGCGACAAGGTGAGCTCCCGTTGTTTGGTCCCAGCTCCTGCCAACCTAGCATTTCGAAAGCAAAAGTGCAAGTAGATAAATAGGTACTGCTCCGACGGGAAGGTAAACGGCATTTCTATGCACTGCTCTGGTTCGCCAGAAGTGGCTTAGTCATGCTGGCCACATGACCTGAAAGCCGTACGCCAGCTCCCTTGGCCAGTAAAGTGAGATGAGCACCACAACCCCAGAGTGGTCCGTGACTGAACCTAACAGTCAGGGGTCCCTTTACCTTTAAGGAAGGGTACCTTAGCACACCTGTTAAATTCTACTGGAGGAAGCCCAAAGCTGACTTATCACATCACTAGTTTATCTAACCTAGAAATTGATCCCAGGACTTCTTGGATTCAAAGCATGTGTTCTATTGCCTGATAAGACTTCTCCCTAGGTGAATGCAAAGCAGATGGACCTAAGGCTCTCGGAATGCCTATTTTCAAAGCAATGTGTTGGTTCCAATTATGATTCTATCATTGTGTAAGATTAATAATGAAACAATCTCCTTGTGTTCCAGTGTCATTGCTTAAATACCTGAAACACAAGTCACCTTCTTTTCCAGAACTGAATGCATTTGTGTCTTCATCCCTCCACTAATTCCTTTAAACTGACAGTTATATTATGGATTTAGCCAATCCTGCATTTTTTTTCTCAGATAAAAGAATATGCATTGTAAATTAAGGCTTTCTAGGCTGAGATAATCAAAATCCAGGGATGCAACAGTTGAGTAACTGAAAAATCAATTTGGAATTACATTACTTCTTAGGGAGGGGGTTTGTTAGTCTGTTTGTTTACTCTTCATTGGAGACATTCTTATCTAAATAACAAGTCCTCTTGAGAATTGCAGTTTGGGACAGTTATTGGTTTAGTATAATTTACAATGTATGAGTTTGAGCTCTGTTAAACCAACAATATATCAAACTTATTAGAAACAACATAAAAGTCAAAAGTTTGATATAAAGATTCAATGGTTAAATCAGCAATGAATTGACAGAATACTTCAAATATTCATTTAATTGAGACTTTATTATATTGTTGAAGAAATTGAATGAAATTGTTTTGAGTCACTTTGCGAGAGACCCCCAGGCAGCATAAAATGATATTTTCATTGTTTTTTAGCGAATTTAATGATGCCATTTGCTAAGGAAGGTGGTTATTAATAGGAAAGAGTTTCCGTATTAAGCTCCCACACTTTTAGCCAATCTTTAGGCCATCTCAGACATGTAAAAATAAGGAAACATGGGACACATCATACTGTAAGCAGAGGATTGTATATTTAAATGCTCCTTCGTATTACAAAAAAGATAGAATGTGAACAGAAAGTATGTCAATGTATGCTTACTTTTGCTAAAATACTCATTTGATATGTTAGCTTCCCAAGTGAAGAGAATTTTACATATGTGACGATTCTAGTCTGGAACACCTAGATAGCTCAGTTGGTTAGAATCCCTTACCTACAATCTGCAGTGGTGCTACAGCAATGTACCTGCACACATTTGAATCAGAATCTGAGAGCCGGTGTGGTATAGCCAAGGCTGGATTAAGACCTTTAGAGGCCCTAAACACTTAAAAGTTTTTGAAGGCCCCATATATATCTAATTCAAAATATAAACAATAATAAAACATAAAACAATATTATTGTTTTTCGAAATGAAGTAAAACCTACAGTAAGATGGAAAATAATGTTTCTTTTTCTATACTTCCATTTTATTTATACTTGAAAAAAATTATCCTACGTTTTCTAATTGCAATGTCCATGGTAAATTAGGCAATGGAAAAATTGTCTCCCTTCCCTTGATGCCCTAAGCATATGCTTATTTTGCTTAATGGTTAATCCAGCCCTGGGTACAGTCGTTAGAGTATTTGACTAGGGTTCTAATCCCCACTCAGACAAGAAACTCATCATTGTCTCTCAGCCTAACATTCCTCTAGAGCAGGCATAGCCAAACTTGGCCCTCCAGCTATTTTGGGACTATAATTCCCACCATCCCTGACCACTGGGCCTGTCAGCTAGGGATGATGGGAGTTGTAGTCCCAAAACAGCTGGAGGGCCAAGTTTGGCCATACCTGCTCTAAGAGTTATTGCGAGGATGAAATGGGGAGGGGAAGAACCATATGTGCAACTTTGAGCTCCTTGGAAGGGCACGATATAAATTTAAAAATTCTGTCGTGTCTGGGCTTCAATAAAGTTTTTTTCTTTTCTTTTACTGTTGAATTTGAAAGAACCAGAAGGTAATCACAGAGCCCAAGGAAAACCTTTGCGGATTTCACCAAGCTTCCGTAGATAGTTGTGAGGGATAAATTCAGTTCTGGCTCCCAGGGTTGTTGTCTATTTGTGGGGGCAGGGGCAAACACTTGAGCAATATACTCTCAGTGGCATGGTCAGCCCACCCATGAGGCAAGATGAGGCGACCGCTTCAGGTGGCAGGATGCACTGGGGCAGCAGATCCCAATGTAGATATTTATTCAGTGCCAGCCCACCCATGAGGCAAGGTAAGGTGACTGCCTCAGGTGTCAGGATTCACCAGGGCAGCAGATTCCAGTGTCAATCTTCCCTCACCCATTGTTTCTGATGTAGACCTTCCCATTTCTTCCCTGGAATAGGAGAACAATTTGGGGGTCTGCCTCAATTTGGAGGTCTGCCAAAATTCTTGGGCTGGCCCTGCTCAATGGGATCCCCTCTGTCTGTGAGTTTACCCCCACATTGCCGTGGTTACCAGCTGCTTATGCTCTTCTGCCTCATCATTACTGTTACCTGCTTGCTTGCCAGCAATGTACCAGTGATTTAGCCTTTGTTACAACCATTCCTCAACACCACTGTTGTTGATGTCCAGTTTCTCTGGGCGAAGAAATAGGCAAATAAAATGGAGTGAATTGGGATTATGCTTTAATTTAAAGGCTGGAGTTCCAATGCCTTCGTAAAAGTAGTCAGCTTGCCTTACTTTCTGACGATAATCACATAATAAATTTCTTTCAGCCTTACAGTAGTTCTTTTAGAAAGGTTTCTGGTCACAGATTAGACTACTGGATAGTCTCTTAAAAGAATTACGCTTTTGCAATATAAAAGAATTTCTGCAGTATAGGTCAAGACAGAACATAATAAGTTCTTTTCCAGAAGCCATTAAAGGATAATGCAGATATTCTTAAATAGCATAATATGCTGACAGCAGGAATAAGATATAAATCCCTTTTGCATACATTATGCAAAAATGTACCACAATACGTGTAGGATGCAGCAATGAGCCTCTGATATAATGTACTCACCACCAGTTATACAAAATAAGTACGTAATATCACAGAGCAGTGAACATAGGAATCAATGCATTTAAAATGATAATGGAAGATAGCTAAAATTTGATAAATAGGAAACATGCAAATTGTGAGATATATTTGCAGCCTAAGCTGTCCAAGGCTGTCCTATTCACTCTCTGGCAGCTGTACATTAACATTCTTCCGCTTCCAATACATTGTTCACTCAAGTATCTGCTTGTCTGATGGGTTTTCTTTCTGTTCTGAAACATACCTTACGCTGCTCCTCTCCATCCCTCGGAGCAAACTTCTGTTCCAGTCAAAGGACAGCATTTGTGCCCCAGCTACATCTCACCACAGTCAGGGAGTTGTGAGATCACATGGCCCAACTCCACCAACCCACCATCCCCACATTCAACATGTGTCAAAAGGCAATCCCTCATGTTGAAACATTCCATGTGTGTTTCTGATATGTGCTGAATGCCTAGACCAGGGGGTCAGCAAACTTTTTCAGCAGGGGGCTGGTCCACTGTCCCTCAGACCTGGTGGGGGGGCAGACTATATTTGGGGGGGGGGAATGAAGCAAGAGCACCATGAACCCTGGTGGCTGTTTACCTGTGTCTTGCGAGTAGCAGGGACTGGCTGTGGCGGAGGGATGGTGAGCGGCACGCAAAAGGGCTCTGGAGAGGGGCTGATTAAAATGGCGGCCGCTGCTGCTGCTGGCACCAACAAAGCCCAGCCCCCTTCCTCCTCTAGGCAGGGTGGAGAGAAGCCAGAAGGAGGGAGGGAGGAGGCACCACTGCCACTGCCGCTTTGTGAGGGAGAGGGAGGGAGAGGGAAATAATGTGTGCACTGGTGATCCACACAGCGATTCCCAGACCATCTGCAGGCCAGATCCAGAAGGCAATTGGGCCTGATCTGGCCCACGGCCCTTGGTTTGCCGGCCCATGGCCCAGACTTTACTGATGGAGTCATCTGAGCCCATAGTGAGGCCATTGTAGTATTGCCATATCTGATTTCTCTGCATTGAAGGAATCCATAGGACTTCTGTATGTTTTGGCAGCAAACCTGTGTTGTGCTGAGTAGCTAGCTGAAAACAGTCAGGTGGAAGTTGGGTTGCCAGATGTCTGGATTTTGCCATACACACCATCTTTTTCAGGCTTAAAATTTATGTCCAGGCGGAATTTTAAAATGTTGCAAAATGTATTTTTGTTGTCCGCAGAGAGGGCTCTTGGTGCACGACCCTCAGCATCCTCCAAGGCCCTCCCCTGGTGCACGAGCACCCACCTGCCCATCACACCCCCAGGCGTGGCAGCCTGTGTGCGTGCATGTGAGAGAGGTAGAGGAAGTGAGGGAAAAAGCAGGCGGGAGGGAGACTGAGAGACAGGCAGCCGCCTCTTGGCACCTGACTGCGGCATCACTGCCTGATTGAAGCCCCCCAAGACAAAATTGATAGCAGCCTTTCTCTCTCTCTCTCTCTCTCTCTCCCCCTCCCCTCCCACCTTCAGCATGCCTCCTCCACACACCCCATCTCCTACTCTCCTTTTCCATCCAATAATCCCTTCCCTGCACAACCACCCTTCTTCCCCCCTTTTTTGGGGGGTGCCTTCCAGAAAACGAGGCTACCTTTGGCTCAGGGAGACCCTCCTTTCCCTTTACTGATTTAATTCTCCCCCTCCCTCCTATACCCACATCTCATTGCGCTCCCTGACATTTCTTTCCCCAACAGGTTTTTCTCCTGCTACAATTTCTGATCGCTTCCCCCCCCATTTGCTTTCTCTGCTGCTTCATTCCCTTGCCCCCACCCCAGCCTCTCACTGTAGCAGGAACCCGCCACCCCAATCATTCAGTTTGTACAAACTTCACACACACTCACACACTACATACGCCACGCTTCTGTTATAAATTCATAGAAAAATCAACCATACATCGGATTTGCACTGTTCCACTTTTATTTTACTCCATGAAGGAAAGACTACAAAATGGGGAAGGTTTGATACAGGGCACCATAATCCCTTCATCATCCCAGCACATCCACAGGAGCCCTGCCCAGTTGCTATCCCAACCCTGATGGTCCTAGACAGAAGACAATCAAGATCACAAAGAACTTCCATATGGGAGTGGATTCAGCATGGACTGGAACAAAGGACAATGATCAGATCTTCCCTCAGGGGCAGGAAACTGCGACTACCTTTTGTCTTCAGAAAATGACTCATGGGGGGAGGAGAAGGGAACCAGCCAGGTGACAGGACACTCAGGTTACCACCGCAACTCCTCCCTCAACCCCTCCTTTCTGTAATGTATGCATGATGTTTCTGGGGGTGGGCTTGACCTAGAGGATGGGAATTTCAAAAGTTTTTATAAGGTCTTGCACACCATTTTTCTGTGTCTTTCCTCTCTCCTGCAAGTGAGGGGAACACCCTGTTGCAACAGTTCAATAAAGGCCAAGCCTACAGGCTGCTGTTTTGCTCCAAGTTATCCTGGCTGGTGTCTTTGTTTTTGTCCAAGGGAGCCCTCGGATTTTTCCGGTAACATCACCATTACGTGGTTTTTTGCCTCCTTCCTGGATGCCCCCTCCCTAGCTCTCCCCTCTCCTCCTCCCTCTTCCTTTCCTTCCCTCTCTCCCCTTCTGCCAGGACCCCTCTTCCATTCTCTCCCCTTTCTTCGCTTCTCTGACTCCCTCGTCCCTCTGAGGTCTTCACTCTCGCTCCCTGCTCCACCGCCCAATGTGTCCTCCCCCCCTTCCAAATCCAGAGTTCTACTCCCTACACTACAGTGACTGTTCAGCCTCTGCTGAGTGAGTGAGAGAGTGGGAATATCTGTCCATTTCTTTAAACCTCTCTCTGCTCTCTGCTCATGTTTTAGGGCCATAGCTTGGTGTCAGAGCATCCGTTCCAATGCAGAAGGCCCCCAATGTGCTCCCTGGCATCTCCAGATGGAGCTGGGAGAGAAAAGGGAGAGGGACTGTGTTAAGTTGTGGGTGAATGTATCAGACGACACAGCTTTTCTTCAAACAGCTCTTGTTTATTCACAGGCCAGAACAGAACTGAACTGAAGGGTTCAGCCAGCCTGCTTATATAGAGCTCCACTACAACGCAACAGTAGCAACTTTCTGTAACTATCCAATCACTGAACGTCACTTTCAATCCCTTATTTGCATGTGTGGACCTGAGTGAAAACTATCTACAGTATCCCCTTGCTGGCCCAGGGTGAGAACTTCAGTACATAACAGACTGGGAGAGGGGCTACCTGAAACCCTGGACAGCTGCTGCCAGTCAATGCCAGTCAGTGTAGACAATACTGACCTAGAAGTCGGCAAATGTGTCCTCTTTTTTGCTCTTCAAAATATGGCAACCCTAGCTGGGAGGCAATTTCAAATGAAGAAATGGTGAGCCAGAAGGGGACATTTCTCCCTTATTATTTTTTAGATCTCAGGACAGTTCACAACATAACATCATGTCTCTGAAATCCTATATTTATTTTATTACTATTATTTACATGTGGTAAGTCACTTTGGGCGCAATTTTGTGGGAAAGTGAAATATAAATAACTTAATTAATTAAATGGGTGAATAGATGTTTCCTCTTGAAACTGCCCCACCCATGCACCCTGCTACTTTACAAACCTATGCTCTCAAACACAGTTTGATACCATAATGTTTCATTATTGTAGAAATAAATATGGCCCCTTTTTTTGGCTTTGAATCAGAACCACCCTTTCTAACTTACTCAGTTTACTGACAGCTCTGGTAAATATGTACTCAGATTTAATTACCTTGATGTTCTCAGCATGCAAATATCGCTGGAAACAGGCCTAAATTTAGTAGGCTAGTCAGTTTGCATATGCTTATTTTATTTTTCTTAATGCTTATGTTCTTCTGCCTGTATATTTTGTTTTACTCTGTTAAGCCAAACTACTTAACAGTACTTACTTTGCATGGGTTTAATAGTTCACATCTACATAATTCAAGCTTTAAAATGCTGGGGGTCAAATTAGTATCACCAGCTTCATCAAATGTATACATAAGTCACTTTTCCACAGAGGCGCCAACTTGTGAGGGAAATTGGAGGGGGTGGCTGATGTTGTTGCATGTGTCACTACTTGGCAGGGGCTGCTTCCCCCAGCCTTCCCCTCTGGCGCAGGAGGAGGAGGATAAGGATCCAGTCATTAAAGCTGTGCCATGCTCAGCCCTGATTGCTTTGAAATTTAAGGGGGCCTGCCCCCCCCAAAAAAAATATAGAGGAGGCCCAAAAGGATTAGGTCCCCCAGGAGTTGGTGCCCCTGCTTTCCCAAGTTATGCTAAAGCATACAAAGCATACAAAGCATACAAATCATCAGTATTAAGATAAATACAACAAAAACAGATCAGTATATATCATAGAATCATATAATTGTAGAGTTGGAAGGGACCCCAAGGGTCATCTAGTCCAACCCCCTGCAATGCAGGAATCTCAGCTAAAGCATCCATGACAGATGGATATCCAACCTCTGTTTAAAAACCTCCAGCAAAGGAGAGCCCAACACCTTCAGAGGGAGTTTGTTCCACTGTCGAACAGCTCTTACTGTCAGGAAGTTCTTCCTGATGTTTAATCAATGGGGTTCTATAGAGAAATTGTATATTCTCAATGCTTGCAGTGGTAAAGAACAGGTATTGATCTCTTTAATACAGTGGTTTTCAAACTTTTTTTCTATTGGCCACACTTTCAGAATATAAATTTGCTCACACCACACCTAATTTTTTTATTGATAAGAAATTAATTGGAAAACAAAAAGAAACTACATCTAGCAGTGCTTGATTTATAACAAGGAACACAACTACTTTATAATAAGATCATGGGATAAAACAATGCAGCTGCATAAGAACATGGAACATTCCCTAAATATCATTATAAGCAAGTCTTCTCCAGCACTCTGTTCATACAGCGATTCTGGATCACAACTAGGATTGTCCTAAGTATCACTTAATGCACTTGCTCACATATTGGAAAATTATCTATCCATATTCTGCAAATAAAAAATATATTTTTGATTCTTTAGTATACTACACTGAAATGTTTAAATGTTTATTTGATTGTCCTTGAATCTTTGCCATCCTACCACACCAGTGTGATGACCCACACCCTTTGAGAACTATTGCTTTAACAGATATATTCCAAAATACAAGAGTTATGTTTGATTTGATTTCAAGCAAGCATACTACATTGCACAGCTTGGACTTTCTTTCTATTTTAATAAGAATTTGGTTGCAGCCTAGTGACTTTTGGGCCTGGTGGGGCAGAAGGCAGAGCAGTCTAGCAACGCCAGGGGTAATAGTATGTGGAGCTAATGATAGATGGGGGTACTGAGAACCTGCAATCCTACACATATTCACATGAGAGAAATCCCCCCTGAACACAGTAGGACAGAATCATGAATAAAAGGCTCAGGTTTGTGTTAGTCATCATAGCTAAGTCATGTCTCATCAGTGTAACATATCCTCCAACATTTCTCTGATGAAAATAGGGATGTCCCATTCCATAGTGATACCCCACACATCTTACTGGGTTGCCCCAGCCAGTCTGGGCAGCTTCCAACATATATAAAAGCATCATTAAACATTAAACATTAAACATTAAAAATACTTCCCTATACAGGATTGCCTTCTGATGTCTTGGGGGGTCAGATAACTCCATACCCTCCAACATTTCTCCAACAAAAAGAGAAACATCCTAAGGAAAAGTGGGACATTCCGGGATCAAATCAGAAACCGGGATGGCTTCCCTAAATCAGGGATGTCCCTGGAAAATAGGGACACTTGGAGGGTCTGGTATAATTAAACATTACAGTGAGTGACAATACATCACCCCTAAAGAGAAGCGTCAGCTATTACCTTAAGGAACAGCATTATTTTATCAGATGCAGCCCAATTCAATCCAAACAAAACACACTTACAAAAAAATAAATTCAGAGCAGGCAAAGTTGTCAGTTCCATCTGCAGCAAAGGCATCCCCAGTGCCCCCCAAGCCTGCATTGGGAATGCTAGGAGGAGTGGGATATTATTCCCCATTCCCAGTGCTCTCAGCCCCACCGCATACCCATTCCCAGTACTGTGGATGTTGTACAGCTTCACTACATTGGGAACAGAGGAAGGAGGCGATTCATAATAATACTTTCCTGCCACAGGCCTGATACAGAGAACAGTCCATAGGGACAAAGTGGCTGCTATTGCTTTCAATGGTGTGTATCCTGATTCGTGGGAGTCAGAAATCACAATGCCTGAAGTTGACTGGTTGTGGGCATGCATCACAGTTATGCAAATAACTGTGTCTTGATTGGCTAAGTCTAGGCCAGGAAAGAAGGTTAAATAGAGGTATTTGGTTTTTGTCATTTCCCTGAAGTCTATTTTGCAATCAGACTTGTTTGATTTTCTTTTTCTGGAGAATTATAAGAATGGAGCAAAGTGATGAGGTCTCTAAGCAGCAGACAGTGTGAGAGATTATAGTGTGGCAGATGGGGAGAGTGTGTTCAGACTCGGGGATGTGTGTGCTGTCCCACTCACTTTGATGGTCAGCCTCTCCTGGTTTTAAGGCTCTAGAAACCTGCTGATGTTTATGAAGGGAGGAGAAAGAGAACACACCAAGTTCAGTAACCTGGTTTGCAACCTCATCCCTCTCCTTCAGTCAGAGGGGCAGAGTTCACATCCCAGCACTGAGGCAAAATTCAAAAATCCTGCCACAGTTTATTGCCCCCTTTTCTTTCACCCCCAGCTGGCTCTCTGAGCAATTTCCCATCTTTATGCACCTTCACACATACCAATAAAGTTTCTTACGATGCAAGCCTCATGGCAATAAGCTAGCAGATATAAATTTACAGGCGTACTTGGTGGGCTCCATCTGCCCTTGCTGTGGAAACTGGGACATTGCCCACATCTAATTCAACCACTGGTTTCTTTAAAGGTGACCTTTGATCTTTATAAAGGGGTAAACAAGTTGCCTTTTACATTGACTCTTTGTTTGCTTTGACCCACTAGTAGCTGAAATGCATATCGTTATCTAAAATGGGGAAGAAATGGCTGCCAAAAGAAAAGGGGGACTTATGGGTTAAATTTCCTAGGTTGGAAAATACAACCTTATTTTACTCATGTCAGCAAATCTCTTTCTGTGCATCCTGAAAGGCATTCAATGTTTTGCATAAAGCCATTCTCAACACAACATGTTCATGTATAATTATGGGCAAGCATTTGTATGCCGTTACGTCTCCTTGTATCTTGCCATCTATATTTCGTTCACATCCAGGCTTGTCTGTAAATGATTCACATTCACTGCTATCACAATGCTCTGCCGCTACTCTACAAACGTCTCATCAATAGCTGATGAAACAACAAAAGACTCTTGTTAAATGGACTGTTACTAGCTTCGTTTTATATATATTGGGGGGGGGGGGCATGCCACATGCAGAGAAGTCGGAGGCCTGTCATTGCAGTATTACATCAGACCATCAAACCTCCCTTCAAGATCAAGAAAACTTAGGTAATTCTCTATTACGTGCATATGACTTCATGGACCATATTTATTTCTCCTATTTTAACTCATGTGCTCCCAAGATCCTCATACGTGTCAAAGTACATATGCAGTTCTTTTAATATCTGTCTCCCAGGCACCAGGTTTTGCCTTTCCTGAGAAAAGGAAGGAGATACAGACTGTGAAGGAATAAGACCTCTCTAATCTGTCATTGTACGCATGGACAAAACACTGCATATGCACTGGCAACAAAGCAAAAACAAAACCCAAACACCATTTATTTATAAATTGTGACTGCAAGCCTCGGATCATGTACTTTGGTAGGAATTCACCTGTTGGTCATGATGGGACAACTTTTGAGTATGTAATTTAGGGATCAAAAGTTGTAGATAAGCTCCTGTGAGGTAGCCAAGATAAAATGGCCTCTTATAACCAAAGATCAAGCACATGTTAATCAGTAGCCAATAACGTGTGACTATATTCCATAGTTTCTCATGATACAGTGAAATGAGCATGAACCGAATGCTGCATGTGAGCAACTGAAATGGTGGCTAGCACAGTTCTGACACAAACCATCACCTGAGGCAAAATGGGCAGCAAAAACAGCCCTGGCAGAACTGATCACTCCAGCCAGCCATTAGGGGATGCAAGCACAGCTTTGTTTAGAAAGGAGCCTCTTGTGTGTGTCGATAGTTGTGGGTGGGGTGTTACCCAATAAAACATGATTTGGGAAGCATAAAATTTGGAGACTGCCAGCACAAAGAAACAGGCACACAGATCTCCCTTACTGGATTTCACTAAACATACTCTCCTATCCCTTGGTCACTGACCAATCTTGTATAAAGGACCTGAGGGCAAGCCAAACAACACATCCCCACCTCACTTCCCCTCAGAAAGTGAGTCGGGTTAATCTGTGCCAAACTATCAATGCCTCATGTGCTGCCTTACTCTGTAGCATGTGATGATGTTTATAACAAAGGTTTAGCCGAAGTGCCTGACAAATGTCACCAAGTAAGCATTTGTTCTTCTAGCTTTGGGTTCATATCCCCTAGGTGCAAAAATAAAATAAAAATAAAAAAGAACTTTGTTTCACTTCAAAGTGGCCAAGACTTTCTGGTGTTGAAATCTGAACGTGGCTCATTGTCACTGTGGTTGCTGGACAAAAGTCAATGAAACTTGATAGGACCATTATATGCATCAATATCCATAGTGTTGCTCTGCGTCATGTGGATGGTTATAAACAAGCAGCTTTTTATTTAGTCTGTCAGCTGAATTAGGAACCCGTCTCTCTGAATGCCCCACATCATGGCTGAGTTTCCTTGCTTTGGAGCCAGATGACTTGTCATGTTTGGATGCCTTATGAAGTGTCATTTCCATGGTATATTGTTTATTTGCTGCTATTGGCATCAATCTGCCAGAATGAAGGGGATTAAGAAGACTTTGATAGGTACTTGTAAAGTTGGATTTGTCTTATGAAAGAAGATACAGCATGAGGTGGCAGACAGCCAGGTGATGAAAAAAAAGTGTCTGGTTTCCTTAAAAAATATGCTGTTGCTATTCTAAATCACTCTTGCTGACACCTAGTGCAATTCTCCTGTGACTTATGCAGCTCTCATACCCCCCCAACAAACCCTTTTTCTTTTTCTTTTTCTTTTTTTCTTTTTTTCTGCTATTTTGGAAGTGAAGCTGTTTTATATTCTCTACTGCTGTGGTCCTTTCCAAAGCCCTTTTAAAAGTCTACTTGCACAATGCTCATTACTTGCAAGTTTTTTAAAAAAATCCATTTCTCAATTATCATCTCTACAGCAGAATATGCTGCGACCACAGATGAAATTGTGTGTACAGTTCTGGCGGCTGCATCTCAAGGAAGAGATTGTAGAGCTGGGAAAGGTGCAGAAGGGGCCAATTGAAGTGTTCAGAGGGATGGAATGACTCCTCTATGGGAAGAGAGTGGTTCAAGGTGGTGTGAGGATAGGGAGAGGATAGTTTACAAAATAGGGAGAGGATAGTTTACAAAATAAGGACAAGTAAGGGGAAACATGGTAGAAGTTTTTACAATTATGCATGGGGTAGAGCAGAGGTTGTCAAACTCAGGCCCGTGGGCTGGATACGGCCCACTGGGCTCGTTAATCTGGCCTGCGAACCTTGCGGACCCTGCCACCTGCTTGGTCAGTCCCCATGCTAAACAGGTTCGGCACAGAGGCCTTGCCGTGTGGAGACTGACTTCCGCGACACAGCACAGCACGGCTTCTGATTGGCTGCAAAAAGCTCCTGCACGGATGCCTCTGGGCAGGCAGCGATGCTGGCATGGCTTCTGATTGGCTTCTGATTTCTGGCATGGCTTCTGATCAGAAGCTGTGGACACCTCTGGGCGCCACCCCTTCCTTCCCGCTGAGGCAGCTGAGCAGGAGGAAGCAGCCAAGTGGGAAGGAAGCAGCAGCAGTGCAGAGGCTGCCTCCACAACCCAGGCCAATGGCATGGGCTCTGTGCCCCACCGAGACAGAGGACACCAACGCTACCGAAGACCCCCGGGGTAGAAAAAGCAGGTAGTAATAATTTTTCTCCATCTGGCCAGTCATCACACTAGAACCTGGGGTCATTCCCAAAAGCTGAATGGTGACGGATTCAGGACAGACAATGGAAAGATTTCTTTCCCCTCATACAGGATATATTTAAACTATGAAATTTACTATCACAGTTTGTGAAGATGACCATTAAGTTAAATGGCTTTAAAGGGGAATAAGACTAATTCGTAGAGGGCAGGGCAATCAACATCTCCTACTCGTGTTGGCTATATTCTAGAAGTGTTCATTGGCTCCATGAGGAGACAAAACAATGAGGCAAGTTGGGGTGATTCCGGAGTCTTCCTCCGAAGTCAAGGCACAACAACATCAGTAAACCCCCCTCCCTGTCAGATCAGGGCCCCCACAATGTTTTCATGTCACTCTCTTGGTGAAATACAGTGCGAGCTTAGTGCTCATTTCTGGATTACTTGCTTCCAGAAAATTTTTGTTTGCAAATGATATGGAAATGAGTGCTAAACTTGTGCTGTGTTCCATTATAGCTCCACTATATTCCATTATCATTCTGAAAGCAGCTTTTACATCATGTGAAAGCTCAACTAGAATGCGGAACGTATGAATTAGGGGAAAGTTGTGAAAACTGGAAAGAAAAAAAATGTCATGTGAATGCAGCCTCAGTCTCTGACAGTAAGAGTTGTTCAACAATGGAACAGACTTCCTTCGAAGGTTGTGGACTCTCCTTCACTGGAATTTTTTAAGCAGAGGTTGGCTGGCCATCTGTCATGAGTGCTTTAGTTGAGATTCCTGCATTGCAGAGGGTTGGACTCGGAATCCCTTCAAACTGCACAATAATATGATTCTATGATCCTTTGCTCCATCTATCTGAGTCTAACCTACCCTGCCTGTAAGAGACTCTCCAGGGTTTCAGACAGGGAACATTCCCAGCCCTCCCTGGATATGCCAGGGATTGGAACAGGAACAGAGGAAGGGCTGTGGCTTAGTGGCAAACCATTGGTTTTGCAAAGATAAGGCCTCAGATTCAGTTCATGGCAGCTCCAAGTAGGACAAAATGTCCCCTGCCTGAAACCTTAGAGAGCCCATGGAAGTCTTGGTAAATACTGAACTAGATGGAACCAAAGGTCTGACTGAGTACAAGGCAGTTCTTCTGATCCTATCCTATGTATGTTCCTGTGCTCTATCACTGAACGACAGCCGTTTCCCAAGCTTCTCAGAAGATGTTTCCTGAACTAAAGTGTCAGTTGAAAGCAACAGAAGTCCATTTAGTCATGCATCCTCAGTCAACAACATGCTCTGTGGAACATTTATCTCGAATATGCCTTCATTTTTACCAGTTTTGTAGGTATCCAAGGAGTTGGTATGATGAGGAGGCATCACATCATTCTCTGACATGACACAGGATGATGGCTTGATATTTATAGTTGTTCTGTTGTTTTAATTATGTTCCATGCTGACCATCATCTATGAAAGCAGCTCCACAAGGCTGAGCTTTGATAAGAGTATTTACATGAATGTTTGATAAGCATCTGGCATCCCTTGGGGTTCTACATGACTATGTAATATAACAGGCAGTCTCTGAACTCTGAAGCCTGCATTTGCCATCTGAAAACACAATATGGCTAGAAATCCGTGTAAAGTTGTTGTTGTTTTTAAAGAACAATCTTTACACTGGATTCTATCAAGCCAAATTTTGTTTTCAGGTGGCTAAAGATGTAAATTTAAATATCTAATAGAGAAAGATTGCTCCTGATGCTTGAAGGTAAAAAACAAAACAAAAAAACCCA
The DNA here is from genome assembly GCF_027172205.1 of Podarcis raffonei. Classification (NCBI taxonomy): domain Eukaryota; kingdom Metazoa; phylum Chordata; class Lepidosauria; order Squamata; family Lacertidae; genus Podarcis; species Podarcis raffonei. Next base: position 37,093,725 of record NC_070602.1, on the reverse strand, counting down.
CCCTGTGACAACACCATCTGTTTGTGGACAATCTCTGGGAAAGGCAAATGGACCAAATCTTCTCATTTAATGCACACCCCTTGTCCAGTTCACTTGCTTTATTGTTCCCAATTCACTTGCTTTTTGTTAAAAGCCTACTGACATGTATCTGCTTGATGCGGTGTCCTGTACCTGAAATGGCATTTTATGAGCTCACGCATGGAAGAACACCCTGTCTGTTGATTTACCCTTCATGCAGCTGTTCTAGTGTGTAGAGCCAAATTCATCCAAGTAGTAAACCCATGGATTTCCATTTGAGAAAGTAGCTGCTCAGTAGTGGATTTATGTGGTGGCATTACAGCAGGAGTTCACCTGATTCTCTATAGCGGAAGGCACATGGAAGGCATCTGAAGCATTTGGCACTGGTCAATGTAAACAAGCTTTGTCATTGTTTTAAATGTGACATTCCAGCTTCTTTGAGATGTTGATCACACTGGTTAAGTAGAAATATAATTCAAAAGGCAAATGCAAGTAATAAACACTTCAATCAAAATAAATACAAAACGGCATGTTTATGTCTTGGTACTGTATAACGTTACTAAGAGCTACTAAGAGGCATGCTGAACATGTCAAGCAGTTTCGTGGTCCTCAGATGAAGGGTGGTATATAAATTTAATTTTTTTAAAATACTGACTCTGATTATTGGTTGATCTTGCTCAAATAACCCTCGAGACAGTAATACACACAAGCCTAAAATTCCCACCGTTCAGCAGGCTTTAGTCCCCTAATTTATGATAGATAGGGCCAGAATGTGCTTTAGCTCTGCAGTTCCAGGGCAACTGACAGGTGCAGCTGAGGGTTCTTTAAGACAGGCAACATGGGGGAAAAGCTCCCTGCGTCTGTCAGTCTCTGGATGATGGATGGGGCCAGGCTTGTCTCCCTCTTGCCATGATGCTCTTTCTGGGAGACAACATCCTATAGTGAACTTTGGATAATGGCAGAGACAGTAGGGTGCTTCCCTTCAGCTCAGCAGTGCGAGGACAATTTGTACTCAGAATTCAGTGTTATTTCTGGCAGGGGCGGAAGGGGAGAAGCAATCAACTTGAACATGTCTTCGTCTGGTCAATGGACAGGGCCAGGCTGGCCCCGGCAGAGCTTGTGTGAACCAATTCCATTCTTCCAGTCTGACTCAAGTCTGCTTGTATACAAGATGTTGCTAGTGACAGTTACCTAACCGGCTCTTACAAATCATGTGGCGTGAAACTATGTAATATCAATATAATCTCATTTTTAAAAGAAATAGAATGGTGCCAGCGCCAATTAGGGAAAGATACCAGGAGAACTTCCAAAAGACAAAAGGGAAAGAGAATGAAAAAGCAATTGAATGCTAATGAGCATTTAGAAATTCTACTTGGTGCTTGAGGTGCCATTGATTAGCCTTCCTAGCAAGTGGTCCTTTACTGTTCCCAGTTTGAAGCCAATTGGATTTTTCCTTTCAAAGAGAAACTCTCCAGGCTAAATTCTCATCTAAGTTACACCAGGGCATATCAGGAGAAGTGAGCACCATACTCTTTATGAAATTAATCCCTGCTCACACTGGAGTAACCAGGGTCAGTGATTCAGCATCTAAGCTTTGCAACAAGACATGGAGCTTGTAAGGATTTTAATTTTAATAAGGAATTATGAATAAATGTTGGGTTTTAAGGTTGACAGTTGAACAAAACTGATCTGTAAAGAGCTATCACTTTAAAGTTTTTTTTGTTTTTTTGATGACTGGAAATGTTTCAAATTGGCATCAAAATGTGGCATGCTAAAATTAACGACATAACCTTTTGATTTTGATTACTGCATATTTATTATTATTTAATCAAGTAGGAAAACATGTTATTTTCTATTCTCCAAGGCCAAAAGTTTAAGCTGTGTATTTTTTTCTTCTTCCCTCAGATGCTGGCACAAGCACATTAAATTTCAAAATGCCTGTGTTATTTTCTCCTTGAGACAAACACAAATATTTTAATTAATACAGTTTTCTCCATCTGTTGAGAAATGAACTATGCATTGTAAGCTATGGGAGCCCATTGAAATGATTGACTCTTTCCTTCACCCCCCAAAATCCCTCAGAACATTGGGCAGGAGGGAATTACAAAACAACCATGCACCTGAACATTTGCACCACACTTAGAATTTGCAACCAATGAGCTAATTGGAGTTTCACTTGAGAGGGTTTCGAGCCTCAGCTCAATTGCCAGAACAAATTACGTTGCTGCAAATAATCTTGAAAGAAGTTGCTTTGAATATTTACATGTATTTATATAAACCCACGCAGCATTAAGGACTGGATTATTATATTTTAGGAGAAATGTTGCCTTTTGACAGGAGTGAATAGCCTCTTGGGGAGAGGGTGAGGAACCTTACCTGAGAAATCACTTATTTATATCCTGCCTTTCTTCCTCATGGAACCCAAGGAAGTCTACATGTAGTTTCCAGGCACTCACCCATCCTGACCTTGACTTCTTTAGCTTTGGCAATGTGGTGGCCTCATGTGCCTTCAGCTCATCCCATAGTTTTCAACTCTTGTTTATGTGTTTGCAGCACCATAGGCTGCTCCTTTTGCGCAATCATGGTGCATGTTTCAGGCATATTTGGGGTATGCAAAAATATCCCTGAAATGAAATGCACCCCCTTTCCAAATATGTGCCGATTTGGGCCCTCTCCCCCTTTACCAGGTGCTGGCAGCATCACCTGCAACTTCTTTTACTATTTTATTTATTTATTGAATTTATATACTGCTGGGGATCTCAGGGCGGTTCACAGAATAAAATCAAGATATAAAACCACAAAATAATACATAATAAAAATTATAAAAACAACCCAATAGCGCCCCCCCAAAAAACCCAACATTTTAAAAGGGCATAGGATGTAAATCAGATCAACCAAAGGCCTGGTTAAAAAGGAACATTTTTGCCTGGCGCCTAAAGGTGTATAATGAAGGCGCCAAGCGAACTTCCCTGGGGAGAGGATTCCGCAGAAGGGGAGCCACTGCAGAGAAGGCCTGTTCTCATGTTCAAGAAGAAGAAGAGTTTGGATTTGATACCCCGCTTTATCACTACCCTAAGGAGTCTCAAAGCGGCTAACATTCTCCTTTCCCTTCCTCCCCCACAACAAACACTCTGTGAGGTGAGTGAGGCTGAGACACTTCAGAGAAGTGTGACTAGCCCAAGGTCACCCAGCAGCTGCATGTGGAGGAGTGGAGACGTGAACCCAGTTCACCAGATTACAAGACTACCACTCTTAACCACTACACCACACTGGCTCTCCTCTTGAGGAGGAGACACACAAAGGAGGGCCTCAGAAGATGATCTCAAGGTCTGGATAGGTTCATATGGAAACTTCTTTACAGTTTTTTTGGGGGAAACTTTTTACAGAGTGGACACACTGTTGCAGCTGGAGTGAAGCTCTAGAGAAGTGCAACTGTTCTCTTCATTTGAGAGGGCCCAGAGGCACTCTGGAAAGTAAAAGATGGTGGATGGCAGACAATCTGAATTATCACTCAGATTGCAACAGTGGGCACTCTGCATACAGTTGTGGTGTTTGCCACAGTCAGTGGTGCCAACATTTGAGAGAGGGAGCCCAGGCCTGTGACCCACAGTCCAGCCCCAGTGTCATCACTGCTGTTTGCAGTTTCCAAATATAAGACCTTTTCCTCAGACTTGCCATTAGCAAATCTCTTGATAGCAGTGCTGGCACATGAATAAAGAGCATGCCTTTTTATTTGGAAGCTATAAGATGCATATTTTTAGCTGCTTTGGTGCACTTCCCAATTCCCATCATAAGAAGCGTATTGGATTTGGCCCTGCTTTCCATCCCCTTAGACAAGGGATTAGGGCTTTTTGCCATTTTACTGCAAACCCCTGGAATTGCTAAGGCACCTGGGTGCCTCTTTGTCCCAAGCTGGGCATGTTATCGGTCTGGGAAAAATGTGCTGAAGTTTCTAAACAGCTCCAGGACCTGAATTTGGTTTTACCCAATGCCTGGGTACTTCCTGCGCCTATGACAGGGCAGCAGCTGGAGAATTATGCACCATTTGACCAAGAGTTTGAAAGCTCAGAGAACTGTGAGTAGGTAATTTAAACTTAATGCATGGGGAGCTAGAGGCTGTACAACATCTTTGAGTCTGCAGTAAATTAACGGAGGGAATCTACAAAAGAGCCCTGACAAAGCCTAAAGGGTGTTTTGATGCTCAAGAGATTTTGCAAACAAGTAAATAAGTAAGGAATAATAATATTGGCACTCAGTCTCCTACTGTAACCACAAGGTGCCAATTCCTATTAAGAAGAAGTAATTGCTTCAAAAACAAACAAAAGCTCATAATGGCAACAAAACCTGGTAATGGCTTAAATCTTCAAAAATGTTCCCTGATTCTGCTCCAAGGGTTCATTCTGCAGTTACAGCCGTTGCCTTCAACAAGAAATCCTGATGATCGTGTTCATCAGATCATCAATGATGTGAAATTGCTCCAATTAAAATATAGCTACCATTACTCCCCTAGGCTGCACTTGCCCTGCTGCTCATCTTCGTCTTTCTGCCTCTTGGCTTGGAAAGTACGGATTTTGCTAATCTTTGCCAGTGGCATGAATAATACCTAGACTAATCTTTCCAAGCCAGCAGTGTTGTATAGGCTGATGCCGGCTATGACAGAACCTCTGTGCTCACAAGAAGAAGAAGAACGAAAAGATTGCTGATGAGGCCTTGGGAGAAGTTCAGGAGTGGCTCCCCCTCCCTGTGCCCTTAAGTGATTATCCTAGAGACAATATTACTTTGCACTATGCCAAAGCTTTTCATCAGACAACCTCAAAATGCTTTAAACATTTTAATTAGACTTTCCAGCACTCCTGTCTGGTAAGTGGGTAGCATTATCTCCATTTTACAGATGAGTCGGGGTAGAGATATGGACAGGAAAAGTGGCTTACCCAAGGGCAGGACCATGCTCAGCAGCAGAATTCACAGCGCATAGTCTCAAGCCTCCATAGCTACAGCAACAGTTTAGCTGTCTGATCACTGCCTGCCATTTTTTACTTTTTGAGCTGTAATTGGAATTATTTCTTATGGGTACTCCCTAGATTAAGTATTCAGTAAGCCCTATGCAAGAAGCCCCTGAAGAGCTGGCCTAGGTGGGCCCAGGTGGGTTGGATTGCTTGGGAATGACAATGTTGTCCCCTCTGTGGCCCCTCCCATCCTGACAAGCTCTGAGGTCCTTGGAGAGCCTGTATGTGCCCCTGGTTCTCCTGGTTCTCCCTGGAATGCCTGTTTCAAAGATTAAGGCATCCTCCTGCCATATATTCCCTAATCTCATTCCTATTCATTGCTTCTCTCCACCCAGCTTCTTTCTCTGATCTACAGTGGTACCTCCGGTTAAGAACTTAATTCGTTCCGGAGGTCCATTCTTAACCTGAAACTGTTCTTAACCTGAGGTACCACTTCAGCTAATGGGGCCTCCCGCTGCCACCGCACCGCCGCCATGTGATTTCTGTTCTCATCCTGAAGCAAAGTTCTTAACCCGAGGTACTATTTCTGGGTTAGCAGAGTCTGTAACCTGAAGCATCTGTAACCCGAGGTACCACTGTACTGAGTCAAGTTGAAGAGACTTGTGTTGACATGCAAAGTTGTGCACATCCATGTATCTGGGTGGGGAATCTTTCAGCCCAAGGGCCAGATCCATACCCATCCAATTTTTCAAGGGTCCAAGGGGAAGAAGCAGAGACAAAGCAGGTCAAGCAAAATTGATTAAAAATAATAATACTTAGCTAAAGTGGTCTCGATGCACAGCTCAAGGTCACTTTGCTATTCAGCAGCAAAAGAAGGGAGCAGGGAGATTCCAACAAGCTCCAATCCTATAACATTGCAAAGCAGGGGAGTCGCACACAAGGACACACAAGCAAACACACATGGGATAATCAGGAACTTCCTATAGTCCTGACACATCACAGTGCTTATTTATCCATGGCTGAGTGGGATGATGTACCCACAGAAAAGATGAGGCACATCAGCCATGATCGCTCATGGTCACTCACCCTTTCTGAAAAAGGTGGCATCACATCAGAGTAGAAAGAAGCTAATTTCAAAGAAGCCGCAAGCACAGCTCATAGGTTCTATCAATCCTATTCACTGCCATCACCTCCAGGGAGAAGCTGGCAACAAGAGTTGCAGAGGGATGCTTAGAGAGCTCATGGTTCTTTCCAAAGTGTTCTGATTGACTGTGAGCTACCTGATTGTTGTCAAATGTTTCCAATGGCCCCAAAAGCTCAAAATTGCATCAGGGAAGTGCCGAAAGGGGCTCTGAAACTTTGGAGTTTTTCACACCAGTTGAAGACTGTATGTGTTTGCCCAGGCCTTTAAGTTTACCTGCTGAGTTGCTGAGCTCTATTGATTTTGAGATTTTTATTGTGTATTTTTTATTGTTTTAATGGTTTGGTTTTTTGGTTGCTTTACTTATTGTTTTTTGTATTTTCTGCAGTAATCCACTCTGGGATTACTTTTGTGATGAAAAGAGGATAAGAAATATCCTATTTTTTTATTATTTTTAAAACCATTTTGATGATGGATTCATGTTGGGTTGTGTCATGTTACTGACCGCAACATCTTTGAAGCATATAGTCAGACATGAATTTCCCACTGAAAGCATCTATTAATAAAGGGATGGGGTAAAAATTGTTCTTAAAAACACAGCTTCTGCTTCAGTTCTAAGCTGAAGGACACCAGTGCCTTCTTCATGCTGTGAAAATATATTAACAAATGCACTTCCACATCTTTTTACTTGTCAAAAATGTTGCCACGTGTCCTCAGGGTGACAAAACCACTTAATTTCATTTTACAGTTCTCATCCCCCTAAGCGTTTCTAAGGTGACATATTTTTTTTGACAGAGGGATATGGATGTGTGCATCTTTATGGGAATTCTCAGTCTTGATTGCAAAATCAATACCGAATAAAATGTATATGCATCATGCTCATCACTGAAATGCTGATGAGACTTCCTCAGATTTCCAAGAATGGTCATTTGATAATGAAGGGCCATCCCAGTTTTGTGAAAGGTTGTCTTTTCTCCTCAGAACAGTATTGATTAAAATATAAGAAAAATCAACCGCTGTGTTTTAGATCTCAACTTGAAGTGAACAACAACTGTCTCCATGGCAGCATGTTTGGCCAGCAATATCTCACTTTCTCAACTTTCATCAATAAATCTGGCCTACATGCTCCCATGCAGTTATTTAGGACAGACCTTGACAAAGAATAGTACACCCTTCCTCCATAATCTGTGCTTGTTAAGAACCTGCTCCAAGTAACCCCAGGGCAGCATTCTTGTTTGGCATTCTTGTTTGGCTGGAGGGTGTCTAATGACCAGAGGGTAAAAGTAATCTGCCACCACTCCTTATTGTCCCATCAGTCTGGGTAAGGAAACCCAAGGTGTTACTTGACACCCCTGGGGATTCTGAAAGGCAAGATCCAAAAGCCCACTCTTTACTCTCCGCAGACCCTCCAACTGTCCCTATTTTCCAGGGGCACCCCTGATTTAGAGAAGCCATCCCGGTTTCCAATTTGATCCTGGAATGTCCCACTTTTCCTTTGGATGTCTCTCTTTTCATTGGAGAAATGTTGGAGGGTATGCTCTCTAAGTCTCACATAGCAACACTGTACAAAAGCGGTTGACCCACAAGCCAAGATACTGGTTTAGCACCGGGCTTCACACAAAACAGACACCAGCATTGATTGAGGTAACTTTATTAAAAGGCAAATGATAGGAAGAAATTAACAAGTAGGAGGACTGAATGAAATCAAGGGACAAAGGGCAGTGGCTACTTTATAGGAAAGAGCCACAGCAACTGGAATAAATATCTTCAGCCAGTCAGAGGGCTCCTAGGCTAGTCTTCTACTGCTTGGACACAAATTTTCAGCAGCCCTGGCCTCTGACCTTGGACACCATAGCAGGGAGATGGTGCTGCAAACTGCTGAGCTTATCCAGAGTTGGGAAAACTACTTCTCACAGAAGCCCAGTTTTACCCAGAACTGTGTTAGAGAAACCATCTTTTTGGCCAAACCCTGACCAGAGAAAAACTGGCTCCTCATTGTCTCCCTTGTAACAATCAGCATGCTACTTGACACACAGAGCCCTAAAAGGGATATTAGAGAACTTGTCTCTTCCTCCCGGGTTCCTTCATACCAAACGTCTGCATTTTTTTTCCATTCTCCATTTAGTTTATGAGAAAATAAATCGCACCTCCCTTTCCCCACAAAGGAGACAACTTAGTATTTTGTGAACTTTTCAATGGTAGGTCATGGGGTTTTTGGTTGTTGTTGTTGTACTTGCCTAGCTTTCAAGGTGTCTGAGGGTTTTTCTAAGTATCCTTCCTTTCATTCCATGAATCATCTCTCTGGTGGTTTGTAGTCTGCAGCTTTCTTTGGTCCTTGTTTTTCCTGGAAATCACGTAATTTCCTCACCTGGACTTTCATGTAAGCACAAAAAGTTGTGCTCCTGGCAGCTGTTCATTGTTGTTGTTTTTAAAGAGTTCATTTTATTTGTTTATTTTAATTTCTGTACTCAAAGTAAAAGGAAGGACTGTCCTTAAAAAGAAAATCAGTGAGCATGTTGATCTCTGGCACTTAGTAGTCACCCTCCTCAGTTAAAGTCAAATGGAAGATGCCATGAAATCTCTCATGGGACTTTTTCAGGTCAAAAAGTGCAGGCAGCTGGGGAGGCTGCAGTGCACTGGAGAAATGTTTAATGGAAAGAGGGGCGACACCACATCAATGATATCAGCTCAGCTCAGCTCTATAGCTACCAAAATTCTAAAGAAATTCTAAATTGCTCTGCAGATGAAGCATAAAAACAGAAGCCTCTTTCACAGAGGAAGAACACTTTTGAGAAATTGGACAACATGTTTTAGCAAAGCACTATTTAAGACAGGCTTCCTCAACCTCGGCCCTCCAGATGTTTTTGGCCTACAACTCCCAAGATCCCTAGCTAGCAGGACCAGTGGTCAGGGATGATGGGAATTGTAGTCTCAAAACATCTGGAGGTTGAGGAAGCCTGATTTAAGATCAATCTTGATTTTCCTGCAGAGAGCCAATGGCATCATCAGTGCCAGCAACTTTTCCCTTTCTAGAAATGGGAGTGGACTTCATTCGGTCCACATTTCACAGCAGACGGACCCAGTCCAATGCTTCCAAACTTGTAGACTAGACTACACCTCCCAGATGGATTATGCACTTCTCTAGATTTTGCCATTCACTTCTGCTGCTCAAAATACATACTTTACATAAAAGATCCACACCAAATGCATATTGTAGCAGTGAATCCATTGAAAAGTTAATATTTTATGTATAAGCACGCACGAGATGCATACAATATGGGACAACATATAAGGAGATGGGAGGGAATGGACCTATGATTAAGTGCCAATGGGACAAAACTGGTGCCAATGGGACAAAGTTGCTCAGCCCATTCCGAACTCCAGTCATTCTTGAAATACATCAGAACTTTTCCAGAAGCATTGTAAGATCTTGTCTGGGCTAGCTTTTGGTGACAGTTGCTCAGCATGGACAAAGACTGTTCATTCATGGTAATATAACACTCCTTTATATTGCAATGGATTTTTGTCCTCATTGGTTTCATCAGATTGCTTTAAAGTGCTTTATCCAACTTGAACCCAAACAAACTGCAAAGCCACTTCAAATAACACTTCCTATAGTTATTATAGTGTTATCTATGGATAACACTTTCTATAGTTCAGTTTAAACTGAGCTGACTTTCCTTTAGTCTGCCTAATTTGAGGTGATCAAGTTTATATACACTCTTACCTCATACCTAGGTAATCAGCATGCTAAATATTTGCACAAAGGGTCATGGGATTTGCCCCAAGCTGGAGGGGGGGGAATACACTGATGGAGTCGAGCAACATGTTCCATATAGATTTATGAATGGGATAGTGGTCTAATCTCTTTAGATGAAGCCACTAAGGATCTGTTCTGTATAATATGCAGCACAAAGCTATAAAAACAGCATGGATGTGTATCAGGTAGTCGTTGAAGCATCAAGGAGTCACGTTTCAAATGAAAATCTCCTGGCCTGTGGCTCAGCTCTAGTAAGATTTTTATGTGTGCTCAGGCTTCAGAGTCTTGATCAGGCAGAGAAGGAAAATGGGAATATAATACTGGGCTCTGTGATTGTAAAGAAGCACAGACTCTGGACCGGCCAGGCCTGGTTACAAGTACAACCAGCCTTCCCATCCACCCTTTCCTGGCAAATAGAGCTATAACTTCTACCCGCTTCATTTGAAGCTCAGCTGCCACAACACTTCAGGATTTTCCAGCTTCCAAACTCCATGTCAATATTCCAGTTGCAGCAATTTTCCTTGGAATCCAGAGGGTAAAAGAACATACTCTCCAGATCTCACTGCCCAGGTTTGCACTCCAGGGAGGTCACCTCAGTTTGACTTATTCCCCAGAGGCACACTCCATTGACTCTCAAGACAGATGGTTGGCAACAACAACTATTATTATTATTTGGAGTCCAACAACAACTGAAGCGCCACAGGTTAGGTCCCACTGCTCCATACAGTTTGTACACAATCATGTTGAAATCAGCATGTAAAGCTAGGAAATGACACCCTCTCCTTTTGGAAAGTGTGGGTTCTTCCCCTCCCCCCAAAACGCAGGCTGATGTTGGGGCTGACGAAGAGCTGCAGAGAGGGAGGATGTCTCCTAGAACACAGAGCTGATTTGACAGCTCCACCAATTACATCTTTCTGCCCTGTGACAACAATTAGCTTAGAAGAAAATATATGTGGACATCTCTCAAAGATGCTTTAAAAAAAAGAAAGAAAGAAAGAAAGAAAGAAAGAAAGAAAGAAAGAAAGAAAGAAATTACTGCACACAGGCCGTACAAACGAAAGCAGTTCTAAATTATTTTGCTAATGTCCATTTCCTCCGATACCCTGCCACTCAGAAATTGATATAGTGGAGCCCACCTCCACCGAGACCTTACCTCATCTTTAGCCTGCCCTCGACACTGGGGCAGGGAAGCTAATTGCCAGAGGATGTTTTTATGAGAGCACAAAATGACAGAAATGCTCTGTTGTTAAATTATGCTCCGAATCAAGCCTTTGGCACCTTTCGAAGGCCGGTTTGAAATCCCTAATGGCTGACACTGAACAGCTTTTACCAGCATTGCTTATGTGGGCATGTGGAGGGATATTTGAACCCCTTTCCCCTGTGTGCTAATCCAATAACAGGCAGCATTAGAAAGGCAGCGCTGTGTGTCCTTGGGACACAGAATGGCAAGAGGTTTTCAGTGTCAACCGTGAGAGCAAGTAATGACATGTGAAGAATGAGTCCTGAGAGTGTGCTTGCATAATCAAGATTCAAATGCTGTTCTCCCAACATTATTATTGTGTGATGATATTTAGATGAACAAACAATTCCAGAGGGGGTTAGCCACACACCGCTTCAAACTGTCTTGGATGGTTCACAGCTACCGTTCAGCATTACTGAATAATCCAGTGCTCTGCCCATTTCTATGTCTCCATGATGGAGGTTTGTTTAAAAAATAAAAACTGGGGTTCCATATGTGTTAAGCTTAGGGCTTTTGGGGACCCTCTTTTGAGAGAAGCTTGAAGGAGGATGTCAAGAGAGAGGGCTTTCCCCCTTCTGGCTCCCCTTTTGTAGATCACTCACCTCAGTGAGGGCTGCCTAGCACCTTCACTGATATATATATTTTTGGCACCAGGTAAAAACTTTTGCCATGTCTTTCGATGTGCTATGATTGTGCTGCATACTGTTGGCTGTGCTATCAAAACTTGCTGCTGCTGTTACTGGGGGTTGGTTAGTGCATTTTGTATGAATTACCTGTGTTTTGCACCTGTTTTGCATAAATGTGTTTTTATTACAATGTATTTTTACTTATGCTTCTGATCTTAAATAGGTTGTAAGCCTGTCAGAGACATTTTTTACAACAAGCAACTAACAAGTTCAATTCATTGTTATCACCATTCCCTGCTTTTTCCCACAGCTGTTATCTGGGCTTTGTAAGGATGTCATGACGAGTCATTGTGAAGCCAAATCAGAGTGATGCCAGGTACAGGAAGCCATCACTGTGATCTCCTCTGAGAATGTACCATTGAGGAAATGGTGCTGGGCAGTTGCAGGGATCAAAAAACACTGGTGGTGATAAGTGCTGCTAACACTTCCTACCATTTTTTAAATATATTTTTTCCCCCACCATAAAACTGAAACTGTCCCTTTTCAACCTGTGAATAAGGATTATAAAATGTGGGAGTACTAGTAAAGTTTTATCTCAGCACTAGTAAGCAAACTCCGTTCGGCTCATCTTCGGAATCACCTCCCAACGATTAATTGATGACCTGATCCTTTGATAAGGCCTCAGGCACGTCATCCCAACAGAGCATCAAAACAGCACGTGCAAGGATGAGATAGTATGAGCTACATTGCTATGCTTTATTTTCTAGCTACGCAGTGAGCAAAGAAATATACATCCTCTCCCTGTAAGAGCAGAGAGCAACTGGAACAAAGGAACAAAGGAAACAGGAAACCACTAACGTCACATCCCGTCTCCCTTTCCCGTGTGACTGGAAGGTCTCTGGAATGTAAACAGAGTCCTGTGACTCCACGCAGCTACTCAGTGATAAGAACAGAAACTAACAGCCATGCCCATTTGTTTGCCCATTGGCTATGCTTACCAAATTAATCGGTGTACTGCTTCAAAGTTTCCACACACAAACATACTTTGGTCTCAGTGGGGGTGGAATTAACTGTACTATCTCTCATCCTTGGACCCCTTGGAGGAACATAGGAGCATTGGATAGTATTATTATTATTTTTACCAGTATTCAAAAGTGGGACAAAAAGCTGTGTGTATGTGTGTGCTCAACTGTTATTTGAAAATTAGGGTACTTCTCTTTTCCATTTTGAGATTTGGTATGAATGGAGCTGGTGAGTATATATCAGTGGGAGGCCTTCCTTCCACATTATCTGTTCACATGTCCCTGATAGTTGAAAATCACCTTTGGGGATGGAAAAGCAGAGCACATCAAGGAACTGCATGTTACGAAAAAGGAGCAATGCAGAAGCGAGCTCCAGGTGGCTGGAATGGTAAACAGGAAGCTGATGTTATGGGACTGTACCGTGGGAACCAGGGACAGTCTATTCAGTGCACTGAGCACCGGATGTTAGCTCAGAGTGGCACATGACCCTGTACTGGAAGTACATGGGTGGAGTTATTCTCTCTCTGCAGTTGGGATGAGAGGGTACAGACATGATTTCTCTGTACTGCTGGAAAGACAGAAATAAAGGCATGTAAATATATTTCTGTCTGTCTCTTCCCCCCCCCCCTGGTGATGGGAGGGGGAGGAATGGTGTGTTCTTCTTCACGTTGGGAAGAATCGCCGATAAAGACCTCGCCTTGATCTTGCCGGGAGTCGCAGGCAGGGAGGTCAACAAGGATTCAAGCCGGGCACCTGGAGGGTGGCCAATTTCCTCATGACTTCGCTGGCTCTGCGGGCTTGAATCAACACTGCACTCCTTTGTCCCCTAATATTTGTTCAGTATTTTGCAGAGGTGAGAGTGTAACTGATAAGACGTGTCAGAGATCCACTCACACAGGAAGGATGTGCTGTGTTTATACATCCAGTATCTATGGAAGTTTATACATTTGATGATGAAAATTCAAACATTATTATTATTATTAATTAAATTTGTATACCTCCCTATACTCGCATGTCTTAAGGTGGTTAGATAGAAGTCCTGCAGTGTGATGTAAGATTTTGTGGCACTGGGGGCCACCTTATAGCTGTTTTGTTACAGTGAATGTGGAGCACAGAGATTTGTTTTACACAGGGAGGCTCAGAACCTGAAACAAAGATTGAAGAAAGCACAGAGCCACTCAGAAATAGACTAGAATTTTTAAAACATTCACAAACAAAGTGCATCTTGGAACCTGTGCATACCCTACTATACACAATACACACATTAGTTTCCTTCATAAATTTACAGTAAACAATGTAACAATTTAAGAACAAGGTGGAAAAGTCAAGGCTAAGGCGGACTACTTGGGGCAAAGAAAAGGGAAAGGAAAATTTCAGGGCAAAAGAAGTAAAGGTAGCAGGGAAGAAGGTGAGGGCTGGTATGTATCAGAGGGAAATCACAAAAGTTGTGCAGCTAGTTTGTCTTAACAATTGTCCTGTTTGTCTTTGACATGTTGCAAAGTTAAACTGCTTGTTTACATAGGGTTTAAGCAAAGGTGTGTGAAATTCATAAGTTTCTTAAGACTGCAATGTAAGAAATTCTGTCCGGCACAAAGTGCCTTAACAAATACCATCTGTTTCTCCTGCAGTTATTGCCTTTTCTCTGTGTGTCAACACAGCTCAAATTGATGGGAACATTTTGATCATCCTTGACTTCTCAGCCATGACGTTTCTATCTGCCTCATTTTTGTTGGTGTAGTGTGAACATTCAATTCATCACCTTTTCTGTATGGGATTAGAAAATCTTATTCCTTCCTTCCATAGTGTCTGATTCAGCATCCACTCAAATCAAACACAAAAATCCAGTGGACATGAATTGGTGAAAAATTACACTGTTGCACAGTTCACAACATCAGCTTTTCAGCTGCCCTACAACATGGGGTACTCAACGAGTGGTTATATGCTTTCCTTCTAGAAAAAAATGACAGAAGCCATGACATGCTATCTCAACTTCTAGCACCATTTGGGTGGGTAATCAAGCAATATTATTCAAAAGGTATAATTTGTTTAGATATTAAATTCCTTTCAAGGAAAGAAAGGAAAGGAAAGGTTTCACCACTTTCTTAGCTCAGCTGGGTAACTGCATCACTAAATCACCAGAATCACCAATCTTCCTCCACCGACTCTTCTCCCTGGTCTCGGATTCTGCTAGTCATTTCCGCCAGTTCCATATAGTCCATCACCTTCATCTGCCATTCTTCCAGTGTGGGTAGATCTTGTGTCTTCCAATACTTTGCAATAAGTATTCTTGCTGCTGTTGTAGCATACATAAAGAGAGTTCTATCCTTCTTTGGCACCAATTGGCCAACCATGCCCAGGAGAAAGGCCTCTGGTTTCTTCAGAAAGGTATATTTAAATACCTTTTTCATTTCATTATAGATCATCTCCCAGAAAGCCTTAATCCTTGGGCATGTCCACCAAAGGTGAAAGAATGTACCTTCAGTCTCTTTACATTTCCAACATTTATTATCGGGCAAATGATAAATTTTCGCAAGCTTGACTGGTGTCATGTACCACCTGTACATCATTTTCATTATATTCTCTCTTAAGGCATTGCATGCCGTAAACTTCATACCTGTGGTCCATAACTGTTCCCAGTCAGCCATCATAATGTTGTGTCCAACATCTTGTGCCCATTTAATCATAGCAGAGTTCACCGTTTCATCCTGAGTATTCCATTTCAACAGCAAGTTATACATTCTTGACAAATTCTTAGTTTTGGGATCTAACAGTTCTGTTTCCAATTTTGATTTTTCCACCTGGAAGCCAATTTTTTTATCCAAATTATATGCCTCCATTATCTGATAATAGTGAAGCCAATCTCGCACTCTATTTTTTAATTTTTCAAAACTCTGCAGTTTTAATCTGTCTCCCTCTTGTTCCAAAATTTCCCAATATTTCGGCCATTTGGCCTCCATATTGAGCTTTTTCTGAGCCTTCGCTTCCATTGGTGACAGCCACCTTGGGGTTTTATTTTCAAGCAAATCCTTATATCTTATCCAAACATTAAACAGTGCTTTTCTGACAATATGGTTTTTAAACGCTTTATGTACTTTAACCTTATCGTACCACAAATATGCATGCCACCCAAAAATGTTGTTAAAACCTTCTAAATCCAACACATCAGTGTTCTCAAGAAGCATCCATTCTCTCAGCCAGCAAAAAGCGGCTGATTCATAATAAAGTTTTAAGTCTGGCAGGGCAAATCCACCTCTTTCCTTAGCGTCAGTTAATATCTTAAATTTTATCCTCCCTCAATTAATTTCTCAATACACTCTACTGTGTGTTCAGGTTAGATTCATAGAGAGGTACAGGTTGCAATCCAACATTATATCTAGTGAAGCTCCAAGAAGAAGCATTTCCATCTACAGTCCCTTCCAATGTTATCTTTAGCAATCTGGAGCATTGTACCACACTGTTGGTAATGTTGGAGTCTCCAAAAAAACATGTGAGAGAAGCCCCTTCATTAGCTCCATTCCATACCAGCGTTGCCCATCCCAGTAATGAGAGGATCCTAACATGGGAAGGAGCCATAGAAAAGCAGTAGAAATGGATTGTCGATTTTGGACAGTTTCAGACATCCACGCAGGGAAAAAAATGACATTGTGGTGAATCTCACACAAGCAAAGAACAGCAGAATAGGCTCTATTAAACAAAATTCAGGAAACTAACATCTGTACCAATTACCCCTTGGGAAGGGAAGGAAATTGGAAAAGAGATTATTCCGAGCATAGCAAAGGCTGGGAATGAAATGGCTAAACAGACCTTTTCCTCATTCTTCTTCCCCAATGGTCTTCCACTCAACTTAGAAACACCCATAGCTGTACTGTTATCAGATTTAAAGAATGCTCTGAGGAAAGATGATGTTGTAGTTCAACCAACCAAACCTGACCTGTAAACTTCTTGGCCCTGCAGGCTGTCTGAGATTTATATGTAAACCGTTGTTGGACAACCAGTTTCAGACCTCTATTGAATGACTAAAAGTAATATCTAAATATAAGGGTGGTATATTCAGAAAAAGACCCATTGATATTCATGGACATGAGCAACTTAAGCGTACCTCTTTAGTGTACTTACACAGTAACCTAGTGTGCCTACTCAGTGTCAGACTTAGTCAAGTATCACCCTAATTCTGGGATGGGGAACCTGTGACCCTCCAGATGTTGCTGCACTACAAGTCCCATTGTTTCTGGCCATTGGCCATGCTGGCTACTGCTGATGGGAACTGGAGTCCAACAATATCCATAGGGCCACAGGTTCCCCATCCCTGCCCTAAAGGTATACAATAAATAAATAATAATAATAATAACAAATTATGTTGGCACAAGAATTCTTTGCAAGACATTCAGGTCAAATATGAAGGGGGGGAACCAACTATAAACACTGGGTAATTCTAGAAAGAAGCCCTGTGCAGCTGAAGCAACAAAGAATTTTGTGTTACCTTAAAGTTCAACAAAGTCTGTCTGTCAGTCTGAAGACTGCTTCATTCCAATTAGTGCACATTTGCTACATCTAATTCTAGTACACATCTTTTGTCAAAAGGATATTAAGAGTTAAATCTGCTGCTTCACCTTTTTTTATAGCCCCAAATTCTTAATGCTTCTGCAAATTAATTTTTCATATAGTAATCTATTTATCCCTTTCTTCACTACCATAGTAAGTGGCAGTTTAAATTTGAGCCATTCACTTGGATATTTCAATTATAATTTAAAACTAATGGGTATGAAATATGCATGCCTTGGTGAATTTGAGAATAAATATCTCTGGGAATATTTTATATGCAAAGGAGAAATATTAATTTGACAGAACAAACTTTGTCATGTGGCGTGAGTGTTTTTAAAAGCCATCAGAATGTGAGCTGGGGTCTATAAAGGAAGAAGTTATGGGGGAAAGATTCCTGTAAAAGGCTGAACATTTGTTTAAAACTTCTATGTGCATGGCATGTGGCAACTCTTATGCTTCTTCTTGAAGGGGAGGCTGAACATTTGTTTAAAACTTCTATGTGCATGGCATGTGGCCTCTTATGCTTCTTCTTGAAGGGGAGGAACCTGAGGGCCCAGCATATGTTCATTTACCTATCTCCTCCATTTGGCATGGTGGATCTGTTATAGCCATCCTGAAAAATAATTATATATAGTGGTCTGGTTGTTTTGATGCTAATTGGATTACCTAAACTGTCACACTGGATTATCTGCCTATATATTAGCCTTAACTTTGTTACGCTTTATAGAAGAAGAAGAAGAAGAAGAAGAAGAAGAAGAAGAAGAAGAAGAAGAAGAATCCATCATGGCAACTCCTTCTAAGACACCCTTATGTTTTCCACTTCATCCGTGCTGCTTCCCGATCCTGAATGTGCACTGTGCCCATGGGATCTGGATCCAGAAGCATTAGGTAGGAAGTAAAGAGCATCACCATGACCCCCAAGTAATAAATACAAAGAGTGAGATCCAACTACAGTTTTACTCAGAGTGAACCCACTGAAATCAATGAACACGACTAACTTAGGACCATTAATTTCAATGAGTCTGCTCTGAGCAAAACTCAGCTGAGCTTAGTTTCTTAAAATTTAAAAGAAAAAATATATTTTAAAATTTTCTTCCCCACCTTGGCAGGGTAAGAGGTAAAGTGGGGAGAACATTGTGAAGGTGGCTCAGGACACACCACGATGCTTCTTTAAAAAGCTTAAAAAATAATGATAAAACCCTTCATCAGCCACTGAAAAAAAGAGCTAAAGTAAGCCCCCAGCATCACAAAACTTCAGATAAATTTGTTCAACCCCCCCCCCCCAAAAAAGCACTATACGTTTCTCCACATTTTGCGGAGTTGTATGGGAAAGTTCCGTGGAAAAACAGCATGATCTGGGGGACAGCAATAGATAGGACACAAAATATTTAATTTGCTCACTGAACAGATATATGTGCAATCAACTCAATCTTTCTTTTAATTATGCAAGCTACACCAATATGCTCAGCTATTTATTTTAATGCAATGTTGATCCAATATGCCAATATGCCATACTGTTTGCCTGACACCATAGAATTCCTCCAGAAAGAAAGATCCATCAAAACCCTTACAAAGAGCACGTTCTTGGTTACCATGGATATATAACAACATCCCTCAAAAAAGAGAGGCTGCAAGCCATTAGGAATGTACTCTTTGATGATGTTGCTATGGTCCATTTAGCTGCAAAGCTTTTCTACGTTTTCCTTGTTCAAAATAACTGCAGATCTGGGGACAGTCTATATTTTCAGTTCAATTGAACTGCCACGTACATGATGGCACAATATGTGACTCTAGATAAGCCATTTTAGAGCTAAGTATAAAATTACACGTGACTCTGGAAGATTCCTGATCAACCCCCAAGATGCTGCTTCTTTTTTAGTAAAGGAAATGAACATTGACCATGCTGGCTGGGCTGATGAGTGTTGAAGTCGAATAACATCTGTACGGCCACATGTTCCTCAACCCTGGACTATACTATTGTTTTTGAAAGCTCATGCTATAGAAAAACAGTTAGTCTAATTATGCAACATGCAGGGTGTGGGCTTTTAACACAACACAGAAGCAAATCATTATTTTGATATATGCTGTGATCTAGAGCTCAGCGATCTAAGTTGCATGCCTTTTTCTAGAGTGGCTTCCAAAGTATAAAGCTATTCCCATTTATGTCTGCTGTAGTATCTTCTCCTGTTTGTGAACAAACTTATCAGTGGTATTTTTAAATTTTTCTTATTACTGTATATTTGTTCATCACTTAAAAAAAATAAATCTCCAAATGATGTACAGTCTCTGCTCTACTGTTCCATTTGTTAGAATGGTAAGATATTAATTCAAACTTCTTCAATTCAGTGTTCTGGGATACAGGAATCAATTCTTTTATGATGTTAGATCATTGTTTTGGCTTCTAGTTTGCTTCCTGTATGTGTTAATATGAGATTTTCAGTTGGTTAAGGTTTATTACAGAATACCATTAATAGTTCACTAATGCATCAATCAAGTCAATATATAGCACATGCTATATATTGCAATATATAGCACATGTTACATATATGTACATTCTAAGTTAAACTAATTTAGTGTATGTGTATGTGTGAAGTTAAATCTGTAATGACATTAATGAATTTCAATAAAGAATTTCTTTCATCTAAAAAAAAGACAATATACTGTATTTTTCTCTCTATAACACTCACATTTTTTCTCCTAAAAAGTAAGGGGAAATGTCTGTGTGTGTTATTGAGCGAATGTGTGGTCCCTGGAGCCGACTGGCCCGAGTACAGGGGCAAAAATCAGGCAAAAATCAGATCGCGGAGGAGGGAAGGCTAAAGAGAGGAGGTTGCTGCTTTCCTGCATTCTGCCTCAAGGTCTTACTGCCAACTGTTTTCGGTTTCTGTGTTTGCTCAAACGCAACAAAGAACAGGGAAATCCCCTGCCCTCCTGGCAAGCAGAGGGGAAAGGAAAGGATCGCGTCCTTCCTTCTAATTCCTTCCTAGTCACACTGCACGCAGGCTCCAGCCCACCCGGCTCAGGTTCCGTCGGCTAGGAGCGCAGCCGACAGCCACCACCTCCTCCTCCCTGTGCTCCGCTGCTGCTGCTGCGTCCAGCATCACAGACAGCCAGAAAATGCAGGTGGGAGAGAGAGAGAAAGAGAGGGGGGGCTGGCTTGGGTGGGGGGGAACTTTTGCCTTTCTTTCCTCCCTCCTGTTAAACCCCTCTCCTGCATTGTTAGCCAGCTGCTTCTCTGCATGCTTGAGAAACATGCAGGTGGGAGAGAGAGAGAGAGAGAGAGAGAGAGAGAGAGAGAGAGAGAGCTGGCTTGGGTGTGTGTGTGTGGGAAAACTTTTTCCTTCCTTTCTTCCCTCCTGTTAAACCCCTCTCCTGCATTGCTTCTCCGTGTACCCCTCTAGTGCTCCTTGTCCCTTCTGTGTTTTTCCTTCCCTCCCCACTTAAAACGTGGTTACAAAGCACAGATCCACATGGATCCTCAGGATCTTTGCATTGGGTCACCCCAAATTCACCATCAGATCACATTACATGTGCATGGCTACAGCCTGCACCAAAAAAAATCACGCACCCACTGTTGCCTGGGGCCACAATGGTGCAAAAACGTGGTTACAAAGCACAGATCCACATGGATTCTCAGGATTTTTGCATTGGGCTACCCCAAACTCACCGTCAAATCACATGTCTGTGGCCGCAGCATGAAGCACAAAAATGATACATCCACTGTTTCATTCAGAATTTTTTTTTCTTGTTTTCCTCCTCTAAAAACTATGTGCGTGTTATGGTCAGGTGCGTGTTATCGAGCAAAAAATACGGTATTTGACATGCTTATAGACCCAATCAAGATAATATATAACATTTTCTGTTGACCATACACATACATTTTCAGCTCATTTCTAAGTGTGATTGGACTCTGCTGAGGTGACTAGAAATATACTGGACTGCATGAAAAATAAATGTGGCTGCTTATTACATTACTTTTGTTTTTTTAAAATGTGCAGGCTTATCACTAGTTATTTGTTTGAGAAGCATTCACTTTTTCTTTAAATCATTCTCTTAGCTGCATTGTTCTGGCTCCCTTGTATTCTTGTTATGAACAATATTTTGTAAAAGAAATATTTTGGTTTCTCTATCAATCTGGTATTGATTTCTGCTGTCACTGCTCTCAAAAGATCGCTTGTTCTTTAAACCTCACTGAGGAGGTGGTTGCTGGGAGTGTCAATGTGGCTTTTCTAATTTTCTCTGATGATAATGAAAGCGGCTGGAGAAGGGATGGGCAAAAGATGCAATACTTGGGCTCTTTCTTTCCTTCTCTTTGTGCACCTACAGTAATGTGGTCCCTGTGCTTGTCATTGAAATGTTGCTTTGTTTTTGTTTGTGTGCTACCACGTTAACCTAAATTAATGTAAGCAATTAAAATGCTCATTATCTGAGGCTCAAAAATTAAGTGCTAGTTTGCAGAGCAGCACCTTTGGAGAGCAATATTAGAGCAGAACATCTCACAAACGTATTTGTTAATGGAAAATGAGAAATGCAGAGATGTTGGATCAAGTGATGGACTAAAGCACTGCAAATGAGCTGGACTGGGGGGGTAATGTCTATGGGATCAAACTGGGAAAGGATGGCTAGTAGTCAGGGTGGCTATGTTCTAACCTGTGCTGTCAGGGAAAGGATGCCTCTGCATGTCGGTTGCTGGGCATCACAAGTGGGGGAGAGTGCTGTTGCGCTCAGGTCTTGTCTGTGACTTCCCTTAGGCATCTGGTTGGCCAGTGTGAGAACAGGATGCTGGACTAGATGAGCCTTTGATCTGAACCAGAATAGCTGTTCTTATGTTCTTAGGATATAAGCGTAGAAAGTTCCATTCCCCTCACCTGACTCCTCCTGACTGAAATAAAATTATATGCCTTTCCACTACACACTCTTGTTTTCTTGTTTTCTTTTGCATTTATTCAGTGGGGGAAATATATGATTAAATAAACATGGTTGTCCTTATCCAGTTTGGCCCTGAATCTCCAAATGGAAAACAAAACAAAAACCCTTTGATCAAATACAGGAGCAAAACACTCTTGAGCCCTGAATTAAGCATCAACCTAGAAACTACATTTATATATACAACTTAGCTGAAATTAGACATTTCTGCCAAATTTTCATTGACAGACATCCACCCTTACTTTCAAAACATGCACTTCCTTTGTCCCACTTGGTATCATTTTCCTTGTTTCATTTTCATACCTGTTTACTACATCATCCCTGACATTTTATTAACCACAAAAAGTGGGGTGATTCTGCCAATTAGTAACACTGTTTTATTCAGTCTGGGGATTTTTTTTAAAAAAAACCACCCCACTACTGATTGACCTACAGTGGAACAGATGCTTATCTGTGTAGATTATTTGATGTGTATTGCAAATTCAAATGTTATAGGCTCCGGGAGGAATAGGACATGGCCTTTACTAAAATAGAGACAATAAGAGAGGACTCTTCAGCCAATATTTTTGCTCTTTTTTACTTTCTTTCTGGCAACATTTGTAACCATTAAATGGTCTCAATGAAAAAATATAGATATAGTCAGCTGAAAAATAAAGTCTGTCTAGAATCCAAACACAAATATTTACCTAAGCTAAGTTATAGTACAACTTATTTACCTATTCATGGATTTAAGATCTGAGGACTATTGGAAACAGATGAAAGAGCAAAGATAAGTAGTACAACATTATTTACTCAGGAGAATTGTATTAGGTGTGAGGACAAGTTTTTTGTTTTTGTTTTAAATGGGTTACAGAAGTTGTGACTGAAACATTGAGTGCATTCTCCATATTTAGTGTAGATGGAAAATGGAGTAGTTATGATTTGTTTGGGTAAAGCTAAGTAGAGTTCTACTTGATCAGACCAAAGCCCAATCCAGTATCCTCTTATCACAGTGGCCAAAGAGATGTCTATTGGAATATTTGACCATCAAAATATGTACTACAGCACTAAAATGCTCCAATCAAGTGAGGGAACTGATATGAAAGCATGCCATTGTGATAGTCATCTGCATTGGGCCCAAGCTAAATTGACGAGCATCCAAAGCCACATGCCATTAGAGCTCCTTGGGGGCTCTATGCTTAAGATGCTTCCAAATTTTGATGTATGTGCAGTTGAGATTTATCTCTAGCAAAAGCACAGCTGTTCATGTTACATACTGACCGTTGCTGATCATAAAATCTGTACTTTTCACACTCCTGCAACATATTCAGAAGGTAACTTAATCTTGTGCATGTCTCAAACCTGTCCTCAAAAACATGTGAACAGATGATGTTAGTATTTCTGACTTTGACTCTAATTGAGCCTTGCAAATATGTTCAAGTAATACAGTAACCTGGTGCTGCACATATTGTTTTGGGGCAATGGGACTAGATTTCATTTCACATTGCTATATCACCCGCTATCAACAGTGCCTTGTCATTTCAATCTGTCACACATTTTCTTTGCCATCTTTGAAATCATATGTTAGTCTCATCTCCATCTCCATCTGGAGCTAGGAGCAAAGAAGCTGTTATACAGTGAGAAATTGTGCTCTCCTGATACTTTGTTCCATATGGGTGATAGGAATTGAGGAAATCCAGAGAAGCTCAGCAAAGGAGTGACCTAAGGGGCTGGTACATTTGCACAGCATGTTTATACTGCAGTGAGCCGTACCAAATTAGTGTGACTTAATATGCAAGTCTTCATATTGACCTGTTTAGGGGTTTTTTGAGGGGGAGGGTTGTTTTTGCAGAAAGCATGTAAAGCACTTTGTAATTTATGTACTGCTCTCACTGAAATTATTAAAATGTTAGCAAATATAGAACACATTTGGCAGAATAATGACTACAGACGCAATCCCATGCACATTTAGAACAATAAAACCATACATTTGGATGGGTCTTGCAGGCTATCTAGTCCGAGCCTTTGCTCAGTGCAGAAAATTCAGAGTGAAAGTATCCCCAACAGATGGCTGTCCAAACTGTATTTGAAGACTTACGGCATGTAAGAGCCTGATCTAACAGTAGGTCACATTACAGTGAGACTTTCTTCTCAGAAGACAGAGGACTGTGCTACATAAATATTAAAAAGTAGTCAATGGTATGGTTGGGCTGCACTGCTCACCTGACCTCTCTCTGGCTAAGTCACTGCTGCATAGTGGGAGAGAGGGGAGGCAATGGTGAGACTGGAATAACACAAACACATCAATGGAAGAAACAGACTGGTTCTGCCATCACACTTGCCCCATGTTGCCTCCTATCTTCCCAGCAGCAATTCAGCCAGAGGGAGGTCAGAGGAACAGCATAGTCCCATCATACTGTCTGCTACTGGTATCAACAGTGAAAAGGAAAGATCCTGGTTCATATTTCACCTCATGACATTAGCAAGCCATTATGTTTCAGCCTCAGCATCTGTTAAAGGTAAAGGGACCCCTGACCATTAGGTCCAGTCGTGACCGACTCTGGGGTTGTGGCGCTCATCTCGCTTTATTGGCGTACAGCTTCTGGGTCATGTGGCCAGCATGACTAAGCCACTTCTGGCGAACCAGAGCAGCGCACAGAAATGCCGTTTACCTTCCCGTCGGAGCGGTACCTATTTATCTACTTGCACTTCGTGCTTTCAAACTGCTAGGTTGGCAGGAGCAGGGACCGAGCAACGGGAGCTCACCCCGTCACGGGGATTCGAACTGCCGACCTTCTGATCGGCAAGTTCTACACTCTGTGGTTTAACCCACATCACCACCCGCATCCCTCAGCATCTGTTACCCACCTTTAAATTGTATATAGCACTTTGAAAGTGTTGTTGTTGTTGTTGTTGTTGTTGTTGTTGTTGTTATCCTGGTATTCATTATGAAAGGCATGTTAAATGTCACTATGCACATTCCCAGATTACTCAAATCCTTTTGAAATCAATGAAATTTAAGTAGACTAACTGTGCACAGGGTTGTAGCCTTGGTACCTCCACATATATTGCCTTCTGGATATATTTTTCAAACACATTAAAAATCAAACATTCAGCCTCAATATGCTAATTTTATGAAGCATCGCAGAGATCAGTATGCCACAGATTTCCCATATCAATAATACAAAATGTTGGTTTATCAAGTTAGTGAGCCAGGAACCGGGGCTGCAATGCAAATAGCACCAGCTCATCTTTCTGCCAGGCTCTGTCAATGACCATCAAAGTCAAAAAGTCCACTGACAATGATAGTTGTGCCGTATGGAGTGCCAAGTCGTGCTATTATTCAGCTTCACTAATATTTGCTGGTTTGTTGCCAGCATCCCTGTTGGGTTGTAAAACACCCATCTGGCCAAGCTCCACTGATGGAGATCACTTATTAAACCATTCAGGTTCAGCTTCAGAGAGCCATCAAAATATGTTAACAGGTAACCCAGATAAAGATTTGTTTTATCAAATTTCTCTGAAAAGTGAAGATGTTTTCAGATGATGGAAAAGGCAGCAGTACAAGCAAAAAGAACACATCTTGAATACATATTGCTGCATTGTTGACATTTAAAGCTCTGTACAGCTTGTCCCTGAGAGACCCTAGAAAGAATCCCATCCCCCTATGAACCATCATGAGGCTTAAGATATTCAGGTAGAGACCTCCTTTGAATGCTTTCCTTGGATCAGGTATGTTTGGTATTATCCACAAGATGACTCACTTTCTCAGTAGTGGCAACTTATAATGGTTTTTAATGTCATATTGCCCCTTTGAAGCCTGTCAAGCTTCTTGGCCTTTTAAAAACAGGTGAAGAGGTGGAGCTCAAAAGTTTTGCGGCATTAATTGGTTCATTCATTATTATTTTCAAAAAACTAACAATTCATAGGTAACATACCTTTAAAACATATGCACCTGGAAAACCTCCTACATGTACTGTGCACATATTTTTAAAATACGTTAGAACATGACTTGGAGGCCTGGATAGGGAGCCATCTTAACTGGATGGACAACATGCTGTGCCTCAGATCTGATGCAAAGCCACACCTCTACTTAAATTCTGAAGCCTTGGATTCCCTACAGCCTGTAAAGGGGAAATCAACAAGTGTCTGTTTGTTTTTCTAATTTATATACCACTTTGGGGGCATGGCCCACCTATGGTGGCTTATGATATTATAAAAACATAGTGAGCAAAACAAACTAAAATAATCAAAACTAAGGTCAGCAAACATTAACAATTATTTCAAAGGCTGGTTGAAACTGTTAACAGAGACTAATAAGCATGCCCAGCTGCTCTGTAAGCAAAGTTTATTTTTTTTAAAGTTTTTTTAAAAAAGAGAAGGGCAGGAGATCTCAGACCAAACATACCATCCCCTTGCCCACCCCCACCATCCCATCCCCCCAATAACACCCCTGAAGAGGAGGAAAAAACACCACCCTGGCCCATTGTCCAGGAACGATCACACAAGAAGCACGGGCTTTATTACAATGTTTCTTCACTATCTTGTTACATTGCATGTTTCCTAAAGGAACTCTCGCGAATGATTTGCCTAGCACAATTTTCCTTGCGTGGAGGCAGACTGGACTGTGCTGTGTCCTTTCCAGAAACTTGTTAGGTGCAATGCTCTATCTTTTACTGACATGAAACCCAATCTAAGTTGGATTGCCCGTGACATTTCTGTCTAACTTATTATTTCCCTCAGAGTATAATATCAGAGGGCCGCAGGCACTACTGAGCAACTCCTGAAGCTTCTTGTTATCACACTGTGCTATCTGGGCTTACATTTGTCATAGTTCAGTTAACAAGAGCAGCTCCCACCAATGCTTTGCAACCAATTCTACACTGCATTAGAAAGAACAGCTTAGGCTGTTTCATTTCAAACCTTAAGCCTCCCTTATCCTGTCCCTTTTTTCAACTACTTGGCCCCTCTGTTTCTCCTTGAATGTGTCCTCTACTATCTCTTTCTCCCGTTGTTACAGGTGACATTTCCTACTCTATAGCTTGCAGCTATCCCTCAACTACAAAGGTAGCTGAAGCAGCTTCCAAAAATACCAGCTCCCAGGAGTCAGGAGCGGGTCTCGAGCCTGTGTAATAAATGAATTCATGATTCTCAATCCTCCGATGACATTAATGGTGGTGCGTGGAGCAAAGCAGGAAGTTAATGTTAATTTCTGCAGGTAATGCGTGAAAGGACATAGGGAGAGCTTGAAAGGTCAACATCTGCTGCTGTGCAGGAGAGTTGCAAAATTTGATTGTCCAGTAAATGTCAACACCATAGTCAAAAATCTACATGTCACCCTCCCCATTTAATCTTACTTTGCAGTCTGTTTCCCAGCCAGAGATCATGCTGCATTTAAAATAAAAACCCTTGAGTTCTAAAATGGGATTGTATGATTGCATTACCATGGCAATAAGGCACCTGTAAATTACAAAGTTGTCATTTAATCAGCATAAATGTAGGTAGTACAACGCCTGTGATTTTTATATCAATTTTCAGGGAATGTTGAAGAGCCCTTAATGATTATATACCATAAAGAACTGCATTTCCAACTGTTGCCATGGTATTATGCGTTCCTCTCTCTCTCTTTCCCCCCTAAAAGACAGTGACTGGAATGCAGAGCGGATAATGAATCTAATTGATTGTCCTCTGCACCTTGCAGAGATGCTTTATTTTGTCTCTGCTTTTGTGCAGGCTTTTGTTTTACAACAGATCGGAAGCAGGACTACATTGTGTAAAAGCAATGATGGCTTTAGTAGAGAGGAAGGCAAATCCATTTTTCAGAGAGAACAAATAAAAAGACCAGCTTGAAACTGCCCCTATTGAAATTTTCTTCATGGACCACATGGTAGATAATAACAGCTATTGGGAAAGAAACCACTGTGTTATGTTTAGATACTGAAATTTTCAGTGCAGGGGAAGGAGAGAAGTGGGGGGACTCAAATGGCAGGATTTATATTCTCTCCATGCATTGGCTTTTTCAAATATTTAAGAATGAAAATATGAAGTAGCCTCGTGGTCAATATTATCTAGCCTGACAGGCAGCAGTTTCTCAATATCTCCCAGCCCAGTAAAATCTTTTAACTGGAGATCCTGAGAACTGAACCTGGAGAAGTGTTCACGAGAAGCACAGTGTTTGTTTTCATTTCTAACCCACCTTTCATGGCGAACCCTGACAAGATAGCATACAGAAATCTTGAGAACAAAATGGAGTGCAATAAAAATAGAGGGTTGTATCCAGTAAAGCACCAGTAGAATTCTGCTGGCATGGCAACATTTTTGTCTCCCCTCCTCCCCATCTGTTCTGGAGGGTCCCACAATCCTCTACAGCTAATTTTAAGGGTCTGCAAGGTAGGGAGCAGCACAGGGGAGGCAAGGAAAGAAAAGTTCTGTTCTGCTAGTGCATGTCCCTTGTGTTAGTCAACTAGGAGAGCTCGATACCGCCTGTACAGACATCACAGATTATGCCTGTGGGCATGATCCCACTTAAAAATGTTTCAAAGGTTGCTTGAAATAAGCCAGTATGAATTTCCTGATATCCAGCTATGCTGGCACAGCAGCCACCTTTCAAATATACTCTCCCATTAATCAATGGATCTTCCATTAAAAGGAAATCTGGATATTCAACAGAACTGCTCTTCTCCACCACCCTTCCCAGCAGTGACAAGCAAAGAGGTTCTTTTCTCTCTCTTCCTTTCCACCTCTTTTCCTTTGAAGAAGAAGAAGAAAAATTCTGGTGCATGGCTCAGAGAAGCAGCAGTGGAGTTAAGAACCTAAGAACAGCCCTGCTGGATCAGGCCAGTGCTCCATCTAGCCCAGCATCCTGTTCTCCCAGTGGCCAACCAGATGCCTGTGGGAAGCCCGCAAGAAGGACCTGGGAGCAGCAGCACTCCTTCCTTCTGCGGTTTCCAGTAACTGGTATTCAGATGAATGCTGCCTCTGACCATGGAGGTGGAACACAGCCATTGGAGTTGAGAGTAGCCTTGTCACCCATGAATTAGTCTAACGCCAACTTGGCCAGTGCTTCTCTGAGCTACACAGATTGACAATCGGATTTTGAAAAGCAAAAGGGTGCCATACTTAGTGCCGACACCGCAGCTGGCAATACATTGGGGACTCATTGGAGACTCAAGGAAGGGCTGGGACTAGTGTCACTGCCTGAGCTGCTGGATTTCCTGTGCAGCTTTGTGCCAATTTACTGTGTGCTTATTTATTCTACCTGCAACACATGTGCTAGTGTGCATCGCCACACTAGAGGTAGGATTTACAGGAGGATTTACAGGAGTTGGTGGTGCAAGGCGTCTGCAATTTTCCCCCTCTCATGAGTTTTCTTCCTATCTTTATGGATCAACTGCAACCAATGATGCACAGAAGTTTAATCCCCCTTTTAAATAAAATTAGACGTGTAATTCTTATATAGGCCTGCTAATTATTGATTTTCTCCAAGCTCTCATCTCTCCGAAAGTTAGCTGTACTAGAAGTGGTACATCTGCTCATACAAACATTTTGACGGCTAATGATTCCTTGCAACATCTGTTATGCTGTTACCGAACAGTTGTGGATTCTTTAAGGAGACCCAAGGGACTAGACCTGAGCCACCTCAATCTTGGGTACTGTTTTTGGAAATTGTAAGGAACGCACCATCAGGACTGATCTGTAGCCACTGTGCTGTGCCCAAATATATGCATCCTTCCAGCATATCATTTCATTGTCCCCTACTGTTTCTCATTCCTTAAAGCCTTTGCTAGTTTACATTTTTGTTTCACAGCTTGCCACTCGGTCGCAGAATATGAAAGTAGCAAAACAGAAAGTTCACATCTAAATAGAGGAAATGGTGAACCACAGTTACGGAGGTGGACTTAACATGGGCGGCAGCAGAATCTAATAGGTTCTGAGAAGTTGGTAGTCAATTGTATGATAATCTCTTGAATAGTAACTAGGACTGAAGAAACAGATTGAAGGGCTTGAGAAGTTTTTAAAAAGAAGATCAAACTATGCATACAAAGAAGACAATGTTCTTTTAAGAAAGTGGGGATATTTATACAATGAATCAGTCTTCAGCTATTGCTCTGCACATGATGATTTGCTGCCCCAAGCTGGTAGAAATTCTGTACTCCTATGAGATGACTACCTCTTATTTAAAAATGGTCTGGCAGTATTGGTTTTCCTCCTGCTTCTTGGAGTGATAGGAAGTTCATTACAACATTTGTTAAGCACCAGCTTCCTTTGATGAGGACAGTGTTGACAAATGCATGCATTTCTTTTAAAATGTACCGCTTGTGTCCGGTGATGAATAAACTGTGCTTTTGT
This sequence comes from Podarcis raffonei, assembly GCF_027172205.1. Lineage (NCBI taxonomy): Eukaryota > Metazoa > Chordata > Lepidosauria > Squamata > Lacertidae > Podarcis > Podarcis raffonei. The sequence goes on along the minus strand of NC_070602.1, from coordinate 37,063,176 downwards.
TGAACAGATGAGGCTGCCTTCTACCAAGTCAATCCATTGGTACATCTAGTCTGGCAGCATTTCCTCTCTCTGGCCAACTGTAGTTGGATAAGGGTGCAGAGAGTTGTTAAGAGATTTCTATTCCTGCCACAGAGCTACAATTCCTAGAGTGGTTTAACAATCAACACATCTTCCTGTGGAACTCTTGAGAGCTGCAACTCGGTAGGGAGAACCTGAGTTTCCTAACAACTCTCACCATCCTTAGAAAACTACAATTTCAGGGATTATTTGGAGGAAGCTATGAGTATCAAAGTGGTACAATAACACTTTAAAAGTATGGTGTAAATGTGGTCAGTTACAGCAAATCCTGCCAGGGTCTCTTTCGTCATGTACTACTGGATCCTTTTAACCGGAGATTAGACAGCACTGGTGTCAGGGAACTGCCATCGGAGCCAAGAGTGGAGGTAAGGCTCCCCAACGATGCAGGAGAAGGGACCAGCAGGGAGAGAGAGAACACTTCCTTTGGGGAAGGAAATCAGCGTGACACCAGGAAGAAAGGGGAGCAGGGAAGGACTTCGGAGAGAGGGCTCCAAGACTCTTCCACAGACACCAGCGGGGAGAGCCCAGGACCTCTGCTGGCCACGCCCACTCTGCGCAGAAGACTTCCGCGCAGGGAGGCTAGGCGGAGACTTGGCGTCAAAGAGCTTTTATGTTGGAAGAAGTTCAGGAAACGCCCACTGACGGATTCTGCCAGTGACTGACACAGCCATGGAGAAAGGGCTGTCCAGCCAGGGAAAGGTTTAGCCAGACAACGTTGCCTAGAGCAGCAGCCCCCTTACGCACGAGCAACCCCCAATTCCCTTTACAACTGGTATCCAGTGTGGCAGCTTCCAGATGCTTTTTGTTTTTCTTTAAAAAAATGCCTTCTAGATTAAGCCTCGCATTGGTATACAGAGATTCATAAAAATATATTAAAACATTTAAATCAGAATATAAAAATGAAGGGCAGCTGATAAATCAGGCAGGGCACAACTGTGGAATAACTTGCTGGAATTAAAGATTGATAAGAGATGTTATAGAGTCTTAGAATCATAAAGTCATAGAACTGTAGAGTTGGAAGGGATACCAAGGGTCATCTAGTCCAACCCCGTGCAATGCAGGAATCTCAACTAAAGCATCCATGGCAGATGACTATCCAACTCCTGATAATAATAAAAAAACCTCCAAGGAAGGAGAGTCCACCACCTTCTGAGTGAGTCCATTCCACTGTTGAACAGTTCTTCCTGTCTGAAAGTTCTCCCTGATGCTTAGTTGGAATCTCCTTCCTTGTAACTTGAATCCATTGGTTCGGGTCCTACCCTCCGGAGCAGGAGAAAACTCACTTGCTCCATTTTCCACATGGCAGCTCTTGAGATATTTGATAAGCTCTCAGCCTCCGCTTATCCAGGCTAAACATACCCAATTCCCTCAGCTATTCCTCATAAGCTTTGGTTTACAGATCCTTAATCATCTTGGTTCCCCTCTTCTGCACACATTCCTGCTTGTCTATATCATTCTTAAATTGCCGTGCCCAGAACTGGACACAGTATTTCAGGTGTTATCTGACCAGGGCAAAACAGAGTGGTACTATTACTTCCCTTGATCTGGACACTATACTTCTGTTGATGCAACCTAGAATAGCACTAGCTTTTTTTGCTGCTGCATTACACTATTGACCCATGGTAAACTTTGGATCTACTAAGACCCCTAGATCCTTTTCACATGTACTACTGGCAAGCCGGGTGTCCCCCATCTTATATTTGTGCAGCTGGTTTTTCCTGCCTAAGCATAGAACATTACAACTGTCCCTTTTGAAATTCATTTTGTTAATTTGGGTCCAGTTCTCCAATCAGTTAAGGTCATCTTGAACCTCAGTTCTGTCTTCTGCGGCATTAGCTACCCCTTCCAGTTTGGTGTCATCTGCACAACTGATTATCATCCCCTCAATTCCTTCTTCCAAGTCTTTTATAAAGATGTTGAACAATGATGGACCCAGGACAAAATCCTGTGGCACCCAACATGTCACTTTTTTTCCAGGATAGCAGGGAGCACTTTGTCAAAAGCCTTAACCAAAATCAAGATACACTACAAGCACCGCATTTCCCTGATCCACCAAGCTTGTAACTATCATAAAAAACAATGCGATTCATCTGGCTGTTTTTGAGAAACCCATTATGGGTCTTTGTAATCACAGTTTCCTTCTCTAAGTGCTCACAGACCAAACATTTAATTATGTCAGCTTGGCATCGATGTCAAGCTGACCAGTCGGCAGTTACCTGGGTGTATATTAATAATTTTATAAGACTAAGAGGACAAAACAAATGAATGCTCAGCCTCTTGGTTCTCTAGCTAAGGATCTTGTGAAGAAGCAGCTTTTCTTTCCTTTTCTTTTTTTGCCCACAGATGCTAATTAATTTGGACATAGGAAAAAAGCATCTGAGGAGCTCACATCATACAAGCAGCTCATCTGTAGTTTGTTAACAAAATTAAATGACAGCTAATCTGGTTACAGTCTTTCTATTCGACATGTAACGTAATTATATGACTTGGCATGAAGTTTAAGAACTAAACGTTTTTTCTTCCTCCCACCAAGTTGTTCAATAAAAGTGATATTATACTATTAGATTAATAGAGCAATTATAAGGATCTACTTGAGGGTGTTCTTAGAGATTCTGGAAGAGAAAATGAATGAATTAAATAAAACTTTAATGTGGCATAGTGATAAGAGGGGAGGGTTGGCTTAATAAAGACAATCTGACAACACAAAAAATCCAAAAATACCTATATGTGTAAACAATCCAATTTGTTGCAGCTAATTAGCTCTTTCACAGCAATGCTGGATAGAAATATTAAAAGGTTCATTTGTCCACTGTTGTGATTATCACCCACTAGCTAATTTCCCTGTTGCTATTTTCCTTTTCTTCTTTGTCACTAGCAAAGATTCTTGGAAGGTTTTTCTTGATTTCTACTTATTTCTTAAAATGGCCTGAACAATACTGAGACACACCATGCAGAGGGAGAGGGAAAGAGGGGTGAGTGTGGGAGAGAGGTTGTATGTAGCGAGGCCAGGTTAAAGTTACAATTTCATCTGTTTACTTTCTGACTCTAAATGACGCTCCCAATGGATTCTGGCACCAACCAATGAAGTCCACTCCCTGGTGAAGTCCACAGTGCACCTTTGGAAGGAAGAGGAGGTTACAAATTTAATAAACAACTGTTATTGTTGTCAAATTTAATAATAGTTGTTGTTGTTGGTCTAGTTACTATATCAGTGCATGTGCTGTTCTTGTTCCTATAACAAGCTCTAGCAGTTGTTATGTCTGAAAAGTTGGGATTCAAAAAAATTATCTGCCAAGGAAGTCATTCTAAAACTAGACTCTTCTGTAATGCTTCCAGAATTGATTTTAAGTAGGGCTTATTTACACAAGCTCATTTCCCCAGCATTGGGGCAGTATTCAATGAACCCATTTTGGCAGCTCAATGACTTTTGGTTGCTCACCAGAACTCTCTCCCCCTCTAAGGACCCCACCAGCCCCCTTCATTGCCAGAAGTAAGATTACTTCACTCCAGTACACCTATTCACCACATGTAGATAACTTTGTGCTTGTAATTTCTGTTTTGTAGAGGGTTGTTTCTGACTTTGCAAAACTCCAGTTCCTATGTCAAGGAGAGTGGCTGGGGAAACCTAGCCAGATAGGCGGAGTGTAAATAATAAATTATTATTATTATTCTCCTTTTATTTATTTTTTTACATGTTTTCTCTGATTGGTGATTTCACAAGTTATTGGGGCGGGGGATAACGTGTGGGTAGAAGGTGGCAGCAAACTCATTATAGCTAAAGATAACGGAACACTTAACATATAACAAGAAGGAAAACAAAACCCACAGTCCCAAGAGCAGAAATTTCATATGTACCAAAAACATAACTGCTGGGATGAGAATCAAATAGAAATGAAATGAAAAGCTACACACAGGCACACCCACTGAGAAGACTCGACGAGACCTGTGTGACCTTAATACTGCGTCCATGCGGGAACTCTGCAATGCTTATTAAGATACGGGTAGACATTTAAACTTTTGAAATCTTCATGTGCCATAAAAGAAATGGAATAAAACTGTAGATTCTTATTTTCGACCCTTTCCGCCCTCAACCTTTGTCTAAATTGGTTGTTTTACATTAACATGTCAGGAACAGAGTGAGCATTCAATGTACATAGTAAAAGCAGCATTCATTAAATCGATATAATTTATTTGGACATTTTAAAGGCCTTTGATAAAGTTCCTCAGAAGAAGGCTGTTCTGGAAACTCAGCCTTAATGGGGGTGAGAGATAAAGTTCTCTGGTGGATTAGGAATGTGGCTGCAGATGGGAGGAACAAAGAAAAGAGAACAAATGTTTAATTTTCAACATGGAAGGAGGTTAATAATGGGGTGCCCTAAAGATCCCTGGTATAGCTCGCAGTGCTTAGTATGTGTATTAATGATCCAGAAAAAAGAATGAATGACAGGGTGGCAAAAACTGCAGAAGATATAAACTGGCAGGAACATGTAAGTGAGGGAAATGATCAGGAAGAAACCGAAGAGCCCAGCCTCTTAACAATATGGAGTTACATGATGTAGGAAAGAGGGATACATTTAGTTTGGTTCCCATCTGAAGGTGAACCTACCCCTATTCACAATCCTTGAAACAATATGCAAAATGCCCCTACTAAAGAATCATGGCAAGAAAAATTGATGGACTATGCAGAACTAGCAAAACTGACATATAAGCTACGGGACAAGGATAACTGTGACTTTAAGGATGAATGGGAACCCTTTACAAAGTATCTGAAGACGCAACAAAGCAAACTGGACTCCTTGGCAGGTTTTGAATAAACATTCACAAACTTTTTATTGATAATAATCAGCTAAATAGTTTGAGGATCTATACAACTTTGTAACATGCAGAAAACAGCATTCTTAGAGAAACCAAAGACTGGAACTGAGGGAAGTCAGGGTGGGGGTGGGTGGGTTTTGTGTGGGAGGGGGGAACAAGGAAAAATGGGTGGGGGGACAAGGATGATATGTTTTTGGATAATATGTCTTGTTATAATTTTGAATTAAAAAAAATAAATATGCAAAATGAAACACATCTCTCCTTAGAAATTCTCTGAATTTTGCAATACAATTCTGCAGCCAAGTAACATGTACAAACATTTATATAAATATGTAAAAAAAAATGTACAAAATTGCTTTCAGACATGTGTATGTTAGACAAAACTGCACACCAAGATGTGTATATTGGGATAACGGGCTTTCATAAGGATATATATCAGCCACCTTTGGCAAATATGCCCATCCCTAGCTATTCACAGCCATATATTGAGTAGAAAGACCTTAGTTCAGAGACAAAATGCATGCTTTGCTAGCAAAATGTCCAAGGTTCAGCAGCAGCAGGGCAATAGGGGAGGTCAGCAACAATGCCCTCCCAGTGGTGGCAGCATTTTGTCCACTGGGAAAGGGGTGAGCCAGTGAGTTTGAAGGAGCTCTGACCTGTTGGCATTGGCATCCCACAGGTGCCCACACAGCCGCTGGATGGGGCACTGCCATTCAAAGCTCCCCTAGCCTTTCTGCCATCTCACCCTACCACATCCCTTCCTAGTGAATGCCCCACTCCCACCACCAAGAGGATGCCACTGCCATTCCCTCCACCCATGTTGTGGTTGCCAAGGTTCAGTTCCCAGAATCTCAAGGAATACCTAATTAGCTAGGTGGGCTAATGGTCTAAACTGGTATTAGGCAACACCCTGTGCTCCATTGAATGAACACAGCTCTTTCTAGGCATTTCCTCTCTAGAGGAAAGCAGAAACAGTAGCTTCCTCTCACTGGAGGTGGCAACGTGCAAATTGGAAGAGGGATGGGGTAAGGTGGTAGCAGCAAGGAGAGGGAGCTCCAGGTAGGTGTTTCTCTTTAAAGGGTTGGTGGAACACTCCTGAACAGGATGGGTTACAGCATGAGGGATGCTGTGGGAAGGGATCATTGTTCAAAACTGGACAGAAGCACGTTGTGAGATCCACTAGAGCAAAAGTACAATTCTATCTACCTGTGCCTTTTATGAGAGATACAAAGCATAGCAGAACATCCAAAAGATGAAGAACCTAAAGCTGAAGCTAAACTTGAGACGGAATTGGAAGTCAGAGGGAGAAGAGAAGAGTTGTGATCATTAAGGCTGAGCAAGACAAATAATGCGAGCAGCAGAATTCTGAACAAAAACCAAAGATTTAAGATGCGAGAAAGGTGACTAGAAAGGAAAACATTACAATAACCAAGATGGGAAATGACAGGCGCTCTTCAATAATTCCACACCTGAAATCTGCCAGAGCACAGAGAGTACAATCATTCTGCATTATGCAAATAAGGCTGCAAATGTTCTGAATTTCCAAGGAACTCGGGCACTTCTCCCTTGCAATGTGCTGGGGAAGTAGGCATGACACAGGAGAGGCTCATTTGTGATACAGAGACACCACAAGATAATTGCACTACAGCAGGGCCTTTATTCTCTAGAGCATACTTAGCATAATGGTTAATTCATCCCCAGCATGATCCACAATCTAGTTAAGTTAAATTTAATTCAGGTTTTTTTCCAGGATAATGTAGTCCTTTTAAAGCCAAACTTCATATATCCATTTGTTACTTTCACTCCCAGGGTACAAAGAACCTGACAAAGATTGCCAAAAATTTGAGGGGGCAGCCACATCTACCCCCAAAAGAGCACTCCAAGATACTGTATTATCTGCTAGCTTCAGTGGTGAGATTTCCCCGAAACTCATCGGTTCCAGAGAGTTCAAAGGCTGCAAAAGAGGGGTTTGATATTCCAGAGACCATGAGAAGATCAGAGTCTAGTTCCGACTGCAAGCAGTGCTTATCCTTCAACTTTCCCAACTAATTGCAAAGACACACATCCCCACGCTATGGCAGGTCTAGGAATAAGATCATCAGGAGAAACACTTAATGAGGGCAGGGAGTGTATGTTGAGGTGAATGAGATTGCTTTCTTTTAAAATGTGTGAGTAGGGGCTGAGTGACATTTGTCATTTAAATGTGTGTGAAAGATGTGTGTGAATAGGGAGTGGGAACAAATGTGTCACACAGAGGCAAAATGGTCCACTCTTTGACCATTCTTTTAACAATCCTGTTTGAGAGCATGGGAGGTTGCTTAGAGGATGTTAATGGACCATTAATCCATGCTAAGTGATTTTAAAGGTACACCTACAGTAATTAATCTAGTATGATTCTTAAGGGGGGAAGGGAGCAGGAATAAGAGGAGTTGAATAATGTACATGTATTATGCCTTATAAAGAAGAGTGTCAGGCCTGGAAAATGGGAGCCTGTAAGCCATATTCTTCCTCACAAGCTCCCTGGCTAAAAGCAAGTAGTTACTCCACACTATAATAGCTCTAAACTTTTTCAGATGACTAACCAGAACAATGCCCACTTATGTTAGTTGCAGTTCAGCCCTCACAGAATGCAAGTCATATAATTTACGTGTGTGTGTGTGTGTGTGTGGTGTTAAAAGAGTTTAAATGGCACTCCCACCTGAGATCCTGAGACTTACAAAGCCCACAAGTGCAGTAATTCTATAATTAGCTGTAATTAATGTCCATATGGAGCTTCATTTTTCCCCCCTCTCTGCACATATTACAGAAAGTTTATTTGAGTACTTAATTCATGGTGAACTCATACCACTGCTAGCAGTGAGCAATCCCTTGGTAGATAGTATGTCTTGCAGAACTGCAGGTAAATATCAGAAAGCTGCAGTGAATCAGTAGAGATCTCTGTTTGCATAGTTGCCCTGAAGTCTTAAGGGTGCAGTTGGTTCAGATGATTCATTGCATTTGCTGTTTGGATTGTTTTCCAGTTACTCTGGAGATTTTCTTTATTTGCGTTGTTGATAAAATGTCTTACGAGCCTTTGGGAAAAAAAAGGTCCAGCTCAAGGTCACTTCTCTGTTAAGTACAGACTTTTGGAACTGCTAGTTTGACGCATATATTCCTACAGCTGGAGGGCAACTGAGTAAAGGAGAGAGAGGCATTACCGGCTGTGGCTCACTCAACAGGCCCAGGCACTACTCTATCACATCCTGGAGCCAGTGTGGTGTAGTGGTTAAGAGCGGTAGTCTCATAATCTGGTGAACCAGGTTCGCATCCCCACTCCTCCACATGCAGCTGCTGGGTGACCTTGGGCTAGTCACACTTCTCTGAAGTCTCTCAGCCCCACTCACCTCACAGAGTGTTTGTTGTGGGGGAGGAAGGGAAAGGAGAATGTTAGCCGCTTTGACACTCCTTAGTGTAGTGATAAAGCGGGATATCAAATCCAAACTCTTCTTCTTCTTCCTGCATTGACTCATGCCCCAGCCAATTGATGTTGGACTGGGTGGCAGGGCTAGCAGGATTGGAGTGAAAACTTGGTTGCTTGGGTTCACCCCAACCTATTTAAGGAGCCACAATCATGGAAGCAGTAGATAGGGACAAGTCCCACCTCCCCAATAGATTGAAAGCTTAGGCTTTTACAGAAGAAGAGCCTGATGGATTGAGCCAATGGCCCATCTAGTCCAGCATCCTGTTCTCCCAGTGGCCAATCAGATGCCTGTGGGAAGCCCGCAAGAAGTACCTGGGAGCAGCAGCAGTCTCTCCTCCTGTGGTTTCCAGTAACTGGTATTCAGATGAATGCTGCCTCTGACCATGGAGGCATAGAGAGTAGAAAGTGATAGCCTTATCTTCCATGAGTTCTTTTTCTGAGTTCTTTGAAAGGACAGAAAGTTTAGGACCATCTAGGATCTCCTTACCAGCATTCCACCTTCTCCAGACTTTCCTGCTCCCGATTTCTCTCGCCCAGGAAGTGCAGATGGACCTTCAGATACAATCGAGGGTGCCAAGCATGTTGGCAAAGCCTCCATATCCACTGGAACTTTTAACTCCTTCTGGCTTCTGTTGCCTTGCAAGGGATGCACTCTAAAAGGCAAGATAGAAATACAATATGTTACAAAATTCAGCATTCCTTTTGGAGGCAGTGGTGCAAAAAACAACAATACCATAGACCAAGGGTCAGCAAACTTTTTCAGCAGGGGGCTGGTCCACTGTCCCTCAGACCTTGTGGGGAGCCAGACTATATATTTTTTGGGGGGGGGGGAATGAACGAATTCCTATGCCCCACAAATAACCCAGAGATGCATTTTAAATAAAAGGACACATTCTACTCATGTAAAAACACGCTGATTCCCAGACCGTCCGTGGGCCGGATTTAGAAGGCGATTGGGCCAGATCCGACCCCTGGGCCTTAGTTTGCTTATCCATGCCTTAGACACTAAAAGATGGATTCTCTCCTCTTCCCAGCCTTCCTTGACACAGACACTCTCTCTCTCTTTCTTTCTTTCTTTCTTTCTTTCTCTCTCTCTCTCTCTCTCTCTCTCTCACACACACACACACACACACACAGAGAGAGAGAGAGAGAGAGAGAGAGAGAGAATTTGGGGGAAGTGGGGAGGAGAGATGCTGGCAGCAGGAGAACCTGAGCATGACAAAAAGTACTGAAGGAGCTAATTACAAGCTAAGCTGAACTTTTGAAGGGGAATTTGCTTGGCTCATAATTGGTTTGGCTTTTCCAAACTGGAAGAGTCTGTTTCCAAAGTGCCCAGTTCAAAAATTCAGTGCCCTCTCTATGTGGGAGCCATTCTACACTCTCATCATGCTAAGTGCAACTCCATTAGGGTTCAACCCAATAATACAATGAGACGACGGAGTGTGTTGTTCCCACAATATCTAAAAGAATCAGTGGAAGTTGTCGTCTCTCCAAGGAAGTTTTAACAAGATGCTCTCAAAACATTTCTTTCTTTTGTTTATGTGCTCCTGTGATTAAAAGATAAAACCTCCAGCCAGAATCTGTAATATTTATATTCAATTAATATTATTTTCTATCAGTGTAGCTGTTTGTGGAAGGCAACTTTTCATGAAACAGTTTTAAAACTACAGTATGCTGAAAAGTCTTGTAAACATCCTGTCGGAATGAATAATGCAAAAAGCAACTGGCTTCCTGAGAAAACTACTAAACTATTAAACTAGTGTAGTTCACAGATCTGAGGGGAGCCAATTGCACATCTCGCTCCATCTACTCTGATGAATTCAGGAGAACTCAATAGCATGCTTGCTATTCTGTGATATTTTGGTTGACCTAACAAAGATTATTTCCCTAGTATGGATTCTGGAATCTTATAAGAGATTATGTCACCTTTTCAAACATAAGAATAATTCAAAGGAATCATTCTGCAGCTTTAAATAGTTATGTGAGAATTTACTCTCTAACTGACACCCAGTTTGTAGTGGCAAATATAGCAATGGCATGACCCATGACCCTTTTCTCTATGGATTCTTCCCTTGCTGCTGCAGCATCCATTGGATCTGGGACGTGTGTGTTCCAATTGCATCGTTTCTCTCCACCTCACCTATTAGCGTTCCAGCCTGAAGGAAGCCTGCATTTGTGCATGCTTCCATGGCTCATGCAACAATCTCATGCAACAATCTCAAGTAGCCACAGTAAAACACATCCCACATCACTGGTGGTCAAATATGAATGGGGCATGTGGTAAAAGGTAAAAAAGTAAAGGACCCCTGGACGGTTAAGTTCAGTCAAAGGCGACTATGGGGTTGTGGCGCTCATCTTTCTTACTCCTGCTGCCTTCCTCATATCAGGAATTATTCCAAAGTTGTTGCTGGGGACAGGAGCCCGTTCCAGAGGCATCATTATCATTGCTTCCCTTTTCCTGCTGCCTGCCCCACAGCAGGGTCCAGGGATTTCTCCCAAGTTGTTTGCGGTGGGGAGAGCACAGTGCCGAGGCATAATCATCACTACTAGCACCGTCATTGCTATTACTAATGATAGCATGCTTGTAAAAATCATCACTATTTGTACCATTTTATATTCCTGTCTCTTTTTCTGCTCTTTTGGCAGCCATTTTGTGTTAGCCACTATTTCTTTAACTAGTGTAAAAAGTGGTTGTTCCAGGATCTGATATTGTCTGTCTGTGTATTAACAAAAGTGTGAGCTGAGGTGAGGCATGCAAGCCTATTGTACTCTCTCTCTCTCTCTCTCTCTCTCTCTCTCTCTCTCTCTGTGTGTGTGTGTGTGAGCACACACACACATGCACACACACACTTCTATGGCTTCTTGTATTGTTCTTATTTTCTTTTATAGCCCTCACTCCAAATAAAGTTTTGTCGGCCCCTTTCAAGAGGTCTCTTGTGTGAAGCTTGACTATAAACTCATCTGCATTAGTGCTGTCAAAGTCCCAATTTTAAGGATTCTCTCCCACTGTATGTAGGCTTCTAAATTTCAAGGAACGGGAACTCTGAGCAAGAAAGGATATACTGGTATGCACACATGAGGGGAAATGCCCAGGTGTGTTATGGCAGTAATCACCTACTAATGTGCTGTGCAGTGGTGTCTGCCTTTAATTTTGCTTTTAAAGAACCCTTTCCCACAAACCTTGTAGTCCTTCCATGTCTACTTAGATGCAAGTTCTGCTAAATTTAGTGAGACTTGCTCTCAAGTTAGTTTGGTGAGGATTGCAACTTAAACATTAGATTGTTGTGAGGCAGGTTAGTTTGACCTTCAACCTGTGACTTAGTCTCATGCAGATAATTTTTATTACTCATTCTGAGTTTGAAGTGAGCAAGGAAGCAACTTTTGGACATTGTTTGCATGGATAACATATTTTGTTTTTGCCTTTTATTATGGGTAGGGGCCTCAAAAGTGGGAAGCACCCAGATCATCTCTGTACCTCTGGGAGACCTTCCCTTCCTTCCTTCCTTCCTTCCTTCCTTCCTTCCTTCTCCATTAGCCACCACAACTTTTTTTCTCAATATTTTTTTCCTGTCTATGCAGACCTCAGGGATTCTCAAAGTATGCTGATACTTTTCCTGGGTGGCACTATTTTGGCGACATAATGATTAGCACCTCTCAGACTTTGTCATTAATAGGAATGATGAAATTTTCATGAATTCTGCAATCTCACTCTTTCCCCCTTCCATCTATGTCACTTGAATATGGATCTATTAATAAATTCCAATATCAAAGATTCACACTAATATCAAGTGCTGCCCAATTACCAATGCCCTCCCTTTGGAAGGCAACTACTTAAAATGTATTTTTTAATTGTTTTCCCCCCTTTTTACCTGAATGTGAAATATCTTTTTTATGAAAGTATCTTTTTTATGAAAGTATCTTTTTTATGAAAGTATTCTTTGTACTGTTTTATTGGCTCGTTGCTGCTGTTTTGGCCCTTTCTGATGTTTTGCCTTAGATGTCCTGGAGCAAATTCACCCCTGGCGTCAGTGCAAGTGACAGCAGTGATGGCTGAGCTGCAGAGAATTTGGTCCAGCATTTTCCATCAAGATTAGAAAGCAAGTGAAGCAGCAAAAGACAATTAAGCCAACGATGCACTTGCTATCTGAAGTATTCAAGCAATGTGAATGCTGGCATAATTCAGTTCTTACTCGCTAGGCATGCAAATAAATCAACTTTAATGTCAATAAAGTCAGCAATGACAGATTTTATCACTAAGATATAACTAAGCACTAATGACTGGGAAGAAAGCAAGCAGCTCCCAGGAGCTGAAGTGGTATTTTATTTTGTCCTATGTGAAGCCAAGGGTAACTGAAAAGCCTGCCCTTTCCCCCCTCTATTATTAACTGCAAATCATTCTTGTCGTGTTAGAGAGCTGATTGTTTTTTCAAGTATTATTCACCATTAGACTGTGACTCACAATATGACCTCCTTCAGAGGTGCTAAAGTCCATTTCCAATTAGCCTCTGCTTATTACCGAGATTCACTTTCTGAGTATTAGAGTCTTTTTATCATTCAGCCCCAAAATTATATTTTCCATTTCCAAAGGGTTGTTTGACTTCTATAATCATCTCTGAAAGAAAAAGTTCTAAGGCACACACACACACACACACACACACACACACACAAAAATAACAATCAAAAGGTTGATGATATCCCACAATAGCCAAAGCTGTACATATCTGCGCCTGGGTATCTAATGCACACAGCATCACCGATCCGATGAAAAATTAGTTATACCTAAGCCCAATTAAAAGCAGTAGAACTTGAGGATGTGATACTGATACTTACTTTGGCATAGACATGTGTAAAATTGCACTGTGAGCCATCATGACTAACTTTCCTTACTGGTTTTAATGGGACAAGCAGAGCTAATTTGTTTAGCTTGTGTGTGGCAGTGGTGTGGAATGGGTTGTGTTTCAGTGGAGAAGGTCAATCTGGCTGCTTCCCAGACAATTTGCAGGATTTTTATGCCTTATATTTTGTTTCAGATGCTACGAGGGTTAGAATCAGAGATCCACAGTCCTATACAGCTGTACATGTGATCAGCTACCCATTTTCAGGTCCTGTAGTAGCTCTGCCCGGGGACGTGGGTGGCACTGTGGGTAAAACCTTAGCGCCTAGGACTTGCCGATCGCATGGTCGGCGGTTCGAATCCCCGCAGCGGGGTGCGCTCCCGTCGTTCGGTCCCAGCGCCTGCCAACCTAGCAGTTTGAAAGCACCTCCGGGTACAAGTAGATAAATAGGGACCGCTTACCAGCGGGAAGGTAAACGGTGTTCCGTGTGCTGCGCTGGCTCGCCAGATGCAGCTTGTCATGCTGGCCACGTGAACCGGAAGTGTCTGTGGACAGCGCTGGCTCCCGGCCTATAGAGTGAGATGAGCACACAACCCTAGAGTCTGGCAAGACTGGCCCGAACGGGCAGGGGGTACCTTAGTAGCTCTGCCCACCCAGACCATTGGCTGCCCCCAAAAGGAATAGTGACCAAGGCCTTCTGCTTAGGTAAGGACTTTGGAAAATGATGGGCTCCCTTGGCTCTGGCTTATTCTGACACTTGGTGCAAACCCTGGTGCAATCTCTGGCTCTCAGGTGATGGCTGCCTATGGTTTAGCCCTAACAGCTCCATGGTTTAGCCCTGTTTTGCATGCAGATGCTCACTACTTTGTGTTATAAGGTGCCCCCAGACTGTCACCATTTTGCAGGAGGGATTCAAATGCATATAAGAAATGTTGGTATGTGCCATTGAAGTGGATTCAATGCTCTGTGGCCCTGGTGCAACTTTGTGCAAGCAAACCAAGCTAACTGTTCAATAATCAGGTTGTCTGAAGGAGCCTGTAGATAGCAAGAGCACAGCTCCCTTCCTTTCCCATTAACCTGTTTGTCTTATACTTCTCTCTTGGACATCAGCCCTCTGAGCATTATTTTGTGTATGGCCAGGTTAAGTATTACAAATCTGGGAAGCCTCTAAAAACATGACCATGTGTCAGCAGTTTCATGCAGGATCCATCCTAGTTAAAAGATGCCTGTCATATGCATCAGCCCAGCTAGTGACATTAGCAAACAAACTTCAAATGAGAGTGAATTCAAATCAAAAACAAACCTTCCACAGTATGTTTGTACATGGCTCAACCTGATCACTGCCATTGATTTTTAGCCATTTTTGTTTGGGTCTCATCTTGGAGGATGCTGTTTTGTAACAGTTTTTGCTAGATTAGAGAGGTAACAGTTTGGAATGTGAAGTTAGCTTCATGGACTGGCTTGACACAGAGGAATGGTGGGAGGCACAAGATGGGGAACCCCCAAGGGAAGAAGGCTCAGAGCTCTGGGAATGGTGATGGGTCAGAAAGAAAAGAGGAAGCAGACTGGGAAGAGGAAGTGTCAGAAGCTGAAGAGGTAACAGGGTTTAGTGGGAGGGAGAAGTCTGTAGCAGAGAGAAGTCCAGAAGTGGAAGCGGAAGCAGGGAAGGAAGGAAGCCGAGATGAGTCAGGCTGGTGAAGAATCCTGGGTGTCTCCCCATCCTGATGCAACAAGCTCCCCTCCACCCTGGTCTCCCGAGACCAGGAGAAGTATGGAGGAGAAAAGACAGTCACACCAGAGGAGTCTCAAATTTCTTAGGAAGGACCCAGGGAGGAGGAGACTTCGGCAGCTGTGGGAAAGCATGGACCTTCAGCCTCCACCACTGCCTCATAGGGACAAGACCTACTAAGAAAAGATGTTGTGCTCATTAGTCCTGGCACTCATGAGCAGACCTTGTTTCTTCTAATAAAGAGTAAATCACTAACTCCATGTGATTTACTGCTCGCTCGCTCCTGACATTGGGCAAATGGAGATAATTTGAAAGGGAAACAAGATGTAAGTCAATGGTGGCATTTGTTCCTTCATACATCCATGCTTTGATGATGCACATGTACTCCATATTTCTTTATGTGCAGGCTTGTGACAATGGTGTGGCAGGAGAGGATAGCAAGAGTGTCAGGAAGATTCAAGGACAATCAAAGAAACATATAAACACTTCAGTGTAGTGTAGCATTTTTTTTTATCTGCAGAATATGGATATATATCTTTTCAAAATAAAGCCCTGCTAGGAGTTGTTTCTTTTTGTTTTCTAGTGCATTTTATATCAATAAAAAAAAATTGGTGTGGCATAAGCAGAGTTTTATTCTGAAGGTTTGGCCCAGAGAAAAAAGTTTGAGAACCACTGAGTTATATCAAATCATACATTTAGGCTTTTAGATTTATCCACTAAAAAGCAAACCAGTATTAGCCCATTGGGTTTGTTTCCTAAATTCAATAGATCATAGCTATATGTGGGATGAATCTGGGTGCAAGGTTTTGGTCATCAATAATTTACACTAGAGTAGTTTTCTTATCAATGATAGAGCTACTCCCCCGGTAAATTATTTCAAGACTGCAGTCTTTTGAGATAATGGATTTGTACATCTTTACTTTAACTAAATGCATATGCTTGCTGATTTTTATTTTATTATTATTATTATTATTAAAAAAAATCTAGGCGCTATTAAAACAGACAATATATTGAGCTGTTGATAAAATTACTGTTTTGGATGATCTGAATTTGTCTAATGATTCTTTTCTCTGGATCCGAGAGAAAATGTCACAATTTGATACTATGCATGTTGTGGGTTTTTATCCCAGTGGGCTGTGTTTTACAATGTCCGATTGCCATGTTTCAGTAGTTTTGGCTGACGTTCAACAAATGTCTGAACAGCTAATAATGCACTTAGTCCTGTTAGTCCACCCATCTGTCTATCACATCTGCCCATTCCCATAAAAAGCTATTATTAAGTAACAGACCATTTCTCAAACATTCGCTCTGTATTCATTGTCAGCCTACATAGCTTGGAGGTAAATAATATCTGTGTTCAGAATAATTCTATTTTTTTAGGCATAATCCAAGGTAAATAAACAGTTCTCGACAAATAAAAAACAAACAAACAGGCCATTTTTCTTTTAACGCTTCGTTAATGACATTTTAATCCATCAAATCTGCATGTTTGCCAGCAAGCACTTGGTTGAAAGAAAGAAACCTTTCTGTTATCCATGGAAACGGCATAGAAAGCATAACCTCAGAAACCACTGTTTCTAAGGCAGCTAGGAAATTATTTTAATTAACATAAATTAGGATCTGTTGTCAAAACTGGATTTCATAAGCAGGTGCTATTATGCAGATATGAGGGCCAGATTCTGTTTAAGTTGCTTGGGGGGACAGCACAAAGGCTCTTCTCAATAAACATTTTATTCATTGAGATTAGAAATATTAACCTGGCTCAAGTCAACATATAATAGTGAAAGTGGAAGAGGGTTAAAAGAAATAAAGTTTTTTTGTGTATACTGCTTGTCAGGGAACTGCCATCGGAGCCCGAGGGAGAGGGAGGGCTCCAGAGGGGTTTCGGAGAGCGTCCCGGGAGGGAGAGAAGCAGCCCATCTTCTGGGGAAGGAATTCAGCGTAGCACCAGTGGAGAAGGGGGGCAGATGGGGGAATCGGCGAGGTGCCTCCATGACTCCTCGCCGGAGACCAGCGGGGAGAGCACAGGTCCTCCGCTGCCCACACCCTCCCTGCGCAGAAGGCTTCTGCGCAGGGAGAATAGGCGGCGACTAGGTGTCAAAGAGCTTCTTTGCTGGAAGAAGTTCAAGAAATGCCCACTGACGGATTCTGCCAGCGATTGAGACAGCCACGGGTGAGAGGCTGTCCAGACAGAAAGGGTTCACCCAGGTAACCTAGCCAGGTGTGGCGTCGATTTACGCACGAGCAACCCCTAGAACCATTACACTGCTGAACATAAGGAAGGAAGAAAAAAATAAAATGACAGATTGTTAAATCAAGATGAGTTGTGATTTTAGCCCTCACTCTACTGCATAGGTGAGGACGGGGGAAGCAGCATTGCAACTAACTAGGCAGGGAAAGGTCAAGATATAACAGGCCTGGCTACAAGAGCCTTGTAAATATGGTTTAATGGGTACAGAGGCTCTTCCCTGCACCAGTTCTCAGATAGTCAGCATCCACCCGCCTCCCCTAAGAAGCTATATGGGAGCAGCTCATGAATCTTTGTTTTCCTTGTAGAATGAGATTGGCCTAAGGTCTTCAGAACTTGTTTTTCATCTACTCCTTGTTATTCTGGAAGAGTCTCTCATTCTGGGCTGAAGGGCCTGTATTTATAATCGCTAAATAGGTTATGTAGTAGGTACAGTGTAGGTAAGGGAGAAGAAAAGTGAAGTTTGGTGAATGTTTTAGGTGCCGCTATAACATGGAAGGGGAGTTTTCTCAGACTTTACCCCCAAGGCCATGAGAAAAGGGACAAGAACTCCTGTTGACATTGCCCAACTTGCCCATTCAGTACCGTGGGGTTTGAAAGGTTCTGACAGTGGCAGACATTCCTCTACTTCAGGAGTAACCAAGTTGTGGGCCTCCAAATGGTGCTGAACTACAGTAACAGTATGACCAATGGGCAAGGATGATAAGAGCTATAGTCCAGCAACATTTGGAGCTCCACAGGCTAGCCACTATGCTTCACATCTTATTGAGTTTGTGGACTAAGAGAAGACATCCACAAGAGAGGAATATTTCATGAGCCCCAAGCCAGGGGGCTTAATCCAAAAAAAGGCAGAGGGAGAAAACTGAGACCATCTTAGACACCTTTGACCAAAGGTATGGGGGGGATTAGTGCCCCCCCCCCAAGTAACTAAATAAATTAAAGCTTCCAAGGGCAGGTCCTTAAAATTATTGTTTAATAGCACTACTGTCCTCATTGCTGGTTGGTGTTGTGTCTCCTCATTATGGTGTCTGGGTGCAAAATAATTCAATAAGAACCAGTTTCAAAAAGACATAAATCATTTGAATCAGTTTCAAAATGGACATCAATCAAATATGGAAGCAAATAGGTGCTGACAGAGAGAGATTTAGCTACACAGTTATGTTGCATCTGAACAACCTTTTGAGTTCCGTAATGTGAGCTATGGCGTGGCGGCTGGTTTTCTCTTTCTGAGTACAAATATTTAGACTAAGATTTAATAGATTTAAATTTCTAACACACTTGAAAGGGACACCAAGAACACTTCTCTTGTTCTTTTTCATTTCAATGCACAGGAGAACTCATGGAACAGTACCCGAAAAAGGTCGTGCTTTTATTATTGCAGAAATGTGTGTCAAAATGACAAATGTCTTCCTGACAGATAAAGGTGAAAAGCCTAAGCCCTGGATCATAATTTCAGTTGTGCTGTTGCTGCAATACTGTTGTGGTGAAGTATCACAAGAATCACAGAACTGAAGGTGACCTTGGAGGTCATATTGTTCAGTCCCTGCTCAATGCAAGGATCTTGCAAGTACATCATTCCTGACAGATAGCCATCTTGACTCCACTTAAATATCACCAGCAAAGGGACACATTGTTGAGCTGGACCTTTGGCAGTATGTTTTTGCTCTTCAGAATAGGAGAATCCTATTAACTGGGCTTCCGTAGAATAGGCTGTGAAGAGTTCAGTCAATATGGGAGACTATCTAAGTGGTGGAAGGAAAGAGCTGAAACCAGTATTCCAGCATGTTATTTCAGCCCAAACTCTGAATGAATGAGTAAATGAACAAGCCAAGGCTTAGAGTTGCCTGTGTTGTATAGTGATGTATAATTTGAATGCTCTGATCTTAACCAGCCATAGTATTTGCAGTGGTGAAAAACAAGTTCATATTCCTGCTGCAGCTACTATGGCAGATGGTTGGTGGAAATTCAGGCAAAGTGATGTCCTTCTGATTCCTGGATTTCTGATTTCCCTTCCTTTGAGTTCATCCAGATAGTAAAAGATTGCACCAGCAGCCCCAAGAGACTTAACAGATGCTGAACCACAGTACTGGAAGATTGTTTTCTTTCTGCTGCAGCAAAAGAAAGACCCATGGATGATGTGCTGGACTGAGACCATGAGAAACTGACTGGGCAATGCTACCAGTGCAGATCCTTTTCTTTAGCCCTGTGAGCTTCTGTCGCATTGGCCTGAGACATCTGGCTGCCAGATATCAAATGAATGCAAAGGGCATTGAAAGCAGAAGGAGCACAGTATAGTTGTAAATGGGTAAACATAAAAAAGGAGCTGTCATTTCAATTGGCATACACTTTCCGTGTTCAAATATGGCACCATCAAATATGCCTGTTTGTTTGAATCTTCTTAGTGGTGGAGGAGAATGCTTTTTAAACAAATTTGGGTGGCTTTCGTTCCCCCCAGTGCAAGATGACTATGTTCTTGTTATCAAATATGAGATTTGACAAGCTAAAGCCTGGTCTGCATCCATCATTTGCCAAGGCGGCATGCCTGCTTAGGCTTGTCGCAGTAGCTTCCCTCAAATGACTATTTAAAAAATAAAACACCCCGTCTTTGCACTGCTACAGCCTTTCCAGGCTGAACAAACCAGAGAAGCCAGGGATGTTTTTTTGTACTACACCAAGGGCAACCTGTCCTTCCCCTCTTCCTGCACCGAAAAAACTGTTAGAAGAACAAGAGGCACTGTTAGAGAGATAACAAGACTAAAGAACTAGCAGCATGTGTTATGCATGATAGCAGCAGCAGTCCTGGTGCTCGTCCAAACTTCCAAGTCTATATTGGATGCTGTGAATCTGAGATTGAGAAAACAGATGCTGGTAAAGAAAGCTAACGCTTCTCAGTCCTTCAATAAAAAGGAGTGGGTGTCCTTCTGTCTTCTGTGAAGGGTTATAAAGAGAATGGTTAAATAGATAAATGGGCTATTTCCTCTATGGCAGCAGCCACCACCGCCTCTCCTGTTTTGTATTCACCTTCTTTTTACCTTCTCCTCAACTCTGTCAACAAGAACAGTCAAGCTGATTTCTTTTCTCCGCAAGCACTGCAGAAACTTTCCAATGGCTGCTTCATATTCACCTATGATCCTTTGGAATCCCATCACTCAGTGACTTGTCACTCAATGATCCATAGTTCCAGGAGTGAACACTCTCCATTGATAAGTGCTGAATTGAAGATGTTGTGCAGTAAGGTGGAAGGTCTTCTTGATCTGCAGGGATGACTCTGGGTGGCACGCTTAAGAAGGAATGGGTTCAGGAGAGGGCAACAGAGACGGGCAACAGTTTGAAAAAATTAAGTCCTGTGAGTAGAAGAAACTGGGTATTTTTAGCCAGCAGAAGATATATTTTTTTCTAGTACCTGAAGGGCTGTCACACAGAAGAGTGGGGGAGAAACCTGGTGTCTGCTGCCCCAGGAAGGTAGGTTTTGGATGTACATTAGAAGAAACATTTAATGGTAAAACCAGGTTGACCATGAAGTCAATTATCTAGAGGAGTGGTTGGCTTCCTTTTACTGGAGGCCTTCAAGCAGATGAAGGAAATCCATCTGTTGGGGATGTTCTAGTTTTGTATTTCCTGCAATGAGCCAGGTTTAGGTGTAACTCTAGAATCTCTCCATGGAATTCTATTATTTCATTTGCACATCACTTGATGCCATCGCAATTAAGGGATGAAAATGGATGCACAAACCTGATGCTGCTCCATAGTTAGATCAGCTACAGAGCAATCCACACTGTAAGAAGTCAAGAAAACTTATGACAGGGTAGATTGTGCCAGAGTAATTTAACCCTGTTGCAAACTCAGTTCCTGAGTGGGGGTGAGCCAGGTCCAGCCTGGCAGAGAAAATACAAGCCCTGAAAAGAGAATTCGACTTAAACTACTTTATTTTTCCCAGTGTCATGTCTGCTGGGTTGTTAGGTAATGTGCCCAAGCTGAGCAGAATTTCAGAGGTAAGTCTCCCTTGCCCCACCCTACTGCCTTTTCAGGACTGATTTCACCCTGAGCCCTGGCTGGGGGAAGGAGGGATGGGGGACTTACACAAGCATATCTCCAGCAGAGCCAGGTTGAGAGACTTTAGCTGCAATTTCAACTATTTGAAACACCACTGATCCCAACAGAAGTTGGGTTTGGATTGCTCCCTTATAGATCATAAAAATAAATGGTGAGCCATATCATACACAAGGTGTCCTCTGAGAACATGTGGAGCCCTGGTTGTATGCAGGAGTGAACACATCTGCTGTGATTTTGAGCAGGCCAAGCTGATCTTTACTATATTCCTAGGAGCTCCTTCTCCTCATTCCACAACCAGTGGACCTTCTTGGTGGTAGCACCCACCCCTAGAATGCCCTCCCTTGGGTAGCTTGTGAGGTAGAGACAGTAACCACTGTTCAAGTGATTGGCACTTGGAGCACACCTTAAAAGGGCTAATTGTAACTGACGTTTGGTGGTAACAGGGACTTCTTTGAATTCCATTCAGAAGAAGTGTTTTGAATACAAGCTGCTTTCCTCAAACAGAGCATTTCTTCCTCAGTGTCTGCAGGGTGGGGAAGCTCCCGTTGGAGATAACAGTTTGAATCCAAACTTATTCCCTCAAACAGAGAAAGCACGGGGTGGCACTAGCCGGTTCCCAGTGAGGAACACCATAGATCAGTCAATCCCAACAGGCCTCCTCGTCAGTGTCGATCAGCTGATTGACAGACAGAAAGCACTACTTGCATAGAAACAACAGGAAGCTTACTTTAAGCTCCTGATCATTCCCTTGTAGCCACCTCCATACCTACCCCAGATATGACGCCTTGCGGCCCAAACTGTGACCCATGCTAAGTAGACCCTCAAATGGGAGTTCCCCCACTGCTGCTTTAGTTCTACGTCTCCTGCTGTTGTGCCTATCCTGATGGTGAGGCCACATTTGTTATTCAAATTTGCTGTGCTTTTCTACCATGTCCGCCCTTCAGTGTAGCAGGTTATTGAAGATATTTATTCCGTAACATGGCTGGGAACTTTAAATTGGCTTCCTGAAATCTATATGATAGACTATGGAGAAGAAGAAAAAGTATTCAGATGAAAACAAGGCCAGTTGGCATTTTGGAGTCAGTTGTTATTTTATTCCCATAATTATTGTTGATTATGATAACTGATAATTTCAGTAAGTTCTGTGATATAGTTAATTGGTCGAAGTCATTTAGATGCTCTTTTATCTGAAATTTTCTTAATTAACAAAGAACATTTAAATAAATTACCATAATATTGAAGGTCAGACAAATATTAGACATGGTTTTGTGCACTGTGTGATAGGACTTCTTCAGCTGATCAGGAAGCAGCAGCTAATTCTGCTATACAATTTCAATCGCAGGAAATGGTATTTAGCTAAGTTAAAATAGCACGTTTTTCTCCCTGAGTTCTAACCTCGGCTAGTACAACCTTTCTTTTCTCCTCTTCCCATCAGTCCTGATTAATAAAATATTTAATTATATGTTACTTACAAATGCTTATATAGTTTCCTTCATGAATTCATCACAAGAAGCATGCTCCATATGATTTTCAGAGAAACGAGAGAGTATGTTAATAGACACACATCTAGCACTGAGTAATCCACTTTCCCTGTCCTTTGGATGTCTCTTTGTGTGGCTGTCTGCACTGTTGAAGCCTGTATGATTAACTGCCCATGTGTTGGCTTCCTCCATGCAGATGTCTGTGCCAATGCAGAGCCAGTGGTTTCAAAGACTGTAGGGTATAGCCTCCACGTGGATTACTGGGCTGTTTTTGCTGCATAGCATCATTACATTATCCAACATGTAATATCAGTAAAAGGGCATATTTCTAGTGAAGAGGTCAAGCAGGGCTCACCTTTTGTAGCCCAAGAGTAGACCAAGCAGTGCCCGTTCCTTGTGTGTCCCATTCCTAAGCCCCACCAAGGGGAGTCCAGATGTGGATGCTGACTGACTCCCCAGTGGAAGGCCCTATGCCATCTTCCATGTGGCTACCTGCAGCAAACGCAAGCACCCCAAGGTCATGCAGGAAGCCAGCTGCTGGTAAGTCCAGGAACTGGGATGTCCATCTTCCTCCTAATCTAATGCTCCCAACAGTTATACTGAACACACACACACACCATACTTTTCCGTGTATAAGACTAGGGTTTTTTTTACTAAAAAATAATGTTAAAAGGGGGGTAGTATTATACACAGGGACAATCTCCCCCCATTTTCTTAATTTTGAGTCTCCAAATTTTGAGTCTTATACATGGGCGTGTTATGCACGGAAAAATACGGTGGGTGGGTGGGTGTGTACACACACACACAAAATGGTTTACCTACTGAAATAAATTTTAAAAATCCTCTCTAGCATAACATTAGGAGAGATGTTATAGTTATCAATTCGAGTCCCATTACTCAGGACAGCTATATGCTTTTAGAAATTAGGTTGAGCCCTGGTGTATCACATCTCACTGCTGTTGTTTTTTTTTTTAACGCTGAATATGAAATGAAAGAATTGTAAGGAAATATGGAAAGGAGAAAAATGGGTTAATAAACTTGAAAGCTATGATGGTTTGTTGGTTGGCTGGTTTTTTGTAAAATCCCACCATCAAGTGAAATGTGAGAAGGGTCAAGAGTAGATTTTTTATTCAATACCTCCAAGTCAGACATAGAATAATTAAACTAATAAAGTGTTATAGTTCAGACACTCCACAAAGTAAAAAATACTGGTATTGAAAGTCAACCAGGTACTCAGAACTTTAGACAAGGAATAGGAAATAATTACTGAATTAAAACCATCTAGAAATGATTATTGAACATAATGGGAAGGCAATATGCCTATTGAAATACCACTGGATAAATGGTTTTGGATTTGGAAGATTGCTCACTATCTTACTTTTTCAATGAATATTAAAGAAAACCTTTATAAAATGTTTACCTGACAGTATCTGACCAATGCTAGAATAAATAAGATTTACCCAAGGACTGGTGGCCAAGGTTGTAGCTTCAAATTGAAATATATTTCATGTTATATGGCCATGCCCAGTGATTAGGACCTTTTGGGAATTTGTGTTAACAAAAATAAGAAATATATTCAGTCATGATCTCTCGAGAGACCATGCTGTAGCAATGTTTGGATACCTTAAGGGCATTAGACACAAGAGGATTTGGAAATGGCAACTGACTTATTAGCAAACGTGGAAAAGTACCTTACCTCCCTCTATAGATGCTTTGTTAGCCTCTATAGTCTGGGATATGGCATACATGGTGAAATTTAAAAACTTTATGACAGTAAGGGAAAGGGAAAAGGAAACAAATAGTGTTTTGGTCTTTTATTGGAATGATAAACTACAAGATCAAATTGGCCCACATTTTTTATTCAGAGGAATGTAGATTATGTACTTACAATATAGTATGAAAAAAACATAGTTTGTATCCATATCATAAAATCTATTCATAAAGTTTAGAAATTTCCTTCATGGATTATTTCTTTCTTTCTTCAATTTGTACCCTGCCCTTCCTCCCAAAGGAGCCCAGGACAGCAAACACATCAGATCATTAAAAACATTCTATAAACCTGGGGTCAGCAACCTAAGGCCCATGGGCCAGTAGTGGCCCACGAGGCTTGTCTAACCGGCCCATGGTGACCCCTGCCGCCACCTCCACAAACACCCTCACTCTTACCGGAGCAGCGTGGTGTGGGGACCGACTTCTGGGTTGATGGCGCTTGTGCGCATGCGCACAAATGCTCCTCCGACCCGGATGTGCACCAGAAGTAGTGTGTGCACACATGTGTAGGATGGAGAAGTGCCCGTGCGCATGTGCATACGCTATTTCCGGTGCACTTCCGGGTCAGAGGAAATAGCATGTGCGCACACGCATGGGCGCTCCTCCAACCCGGAAGAGCGCATGTGCGCACACGCTCTGGCCCATCCTCTGAGTAACGGAGCATCGACCAGCCCATCCTTGGATAAGGTTGCCAACCTCTGTTATAAACAGTTTAAAATGTTTTAAAAAGAGATAAAAGCAATCACATTCTCTCAGCCAACGATTTCAAGTTTTCCAGGAGCGGTAACTTTCATCCATCAAATGCCTGGGTAAAAAGGAATGTTTTAAAATTCCTCCTGAAAGTCAATGATGATTTTGTGTATATCAGGAAAGAGGAATGTCAGGGAACTGCCATCGGAGCCGGAGGCGGAGGGAAGGCTCCAGAGGGATGCTGGAGAGGGTCCCAGTAGGGAGAGAGGCAGCCCATCTGCTGGGGAAGGAAATCAGCGTAGCACCAGTGGAGAAGGGGGGCAGAAGGGGGAATCGGTGAGGGGGCTCCAGGACTCCTCGCCGGAGACCAGCGGGGAGAGCACGGCTCCTCCGCTGCCCACACCCTCCCTGCACAGAAGACTTCCGCGCAGGGAGAGTAGGAGGAGACTTGGCGTCAAAGAACTTCTTTGCTGGAAGAAGTTCAAGAAACGCCCACTGACGGATTCTGCCAGCGATTGAGACAGCCATGGTGAGAGGCTGTCCAGACAGAAAGGGTTCACCCAGGTAACCTAGCCAGGTGTGGCGACAACTTACGCACGAGCAACCCCTAGAACCATTACAGCAATCCGTCAGTCACCGACGTTGCTTGTGCACAGCCCCAGAGAGGCAGCATGATGAGCCAAACCAGGACAGCCGGAGAGACGGAGCAAGCAGCTGGAGTGCAAAGTTTGGTAGAGAGGAACCGAGACTTGGAACAGCATGTAGCTCTCCTGACGGCACGGCTGGACGAAAGACGGGCTCAGGTTGCACAGGTCAGACCCACCCCCATCGCAAGGAAAGTACCGGGGCTGGTACACAAGTTTGGGGGGAAACCCCAGGACTACAATGCGTTCCAAACGGAAATAGAGTACGCTTTGGAACTGCAGCATAATGACTTTGCTGATGACGGGGAGAGGGTAGCTTACATTGTGGGGCATCTGCAGGATGGGGCGCGCGAATGGATCAGGCCTCTAATGGCGACGCAAAATGGTGCCTTGAAGGACCTTAAGAAATTCTTCCAGGCAATGAATGCGATGTATTCCAGTGAAGTGGAGCAAAGTGTGACTCGGCGGGAACTGATGGGTGCAAGCAGGGGAGCCAGTCAGTTAGAGACTACTGGTCGCGCTTTGCGATGTTGATCCACCAGCTGGGCTGGGATCTGGACTCTGAACCGATACAAATGTTGTTTGAGGAGGGGTTGTCCCCAACTGTGAAGGACGAGTTGTCCCGCGCGCCCCGCCCACAGTCGATGGATCAGCTGACCAAGGCTGTGCTTGCGATTGGAGTACGGCAGGAAGCGCGGGCTCAGGAGAAACACGAAGTGAGAGGGGAACGTTGCCATGACTACCGCATTCCTGAAATACCGAGACAGGTTTCCCAGGCGGCTGAGCCAATGGAAATTGATGGCGCGCTCGCGCGCGAGGTTTCAAACTCCAGTGAAGGTCGCAAGAGGGAGGGGAAGGATTGGAAAACCACCAAGAAGTGTTTCCTCTGCCAGCAGCCAGGACATTTTGCCAGGGTATGCCCTCAAAGAAAGGCCTGGCAAGGGATGGTGGGGGCTGCTGGCTGTGAGGAGAAGGGGGAGGAAGGGCAGGCGCAGGGAAACGACAACACCTGGCTGCCAACCAGCAGGGGCAGCAGCCAGGCCAGCAACCAATAAAAGTGCCCCAGCCGGACCCTCCCAAGGCAGCTATAGCCATAGAAGTGGTGCTAGAACTCCCGAATGGGCACCCAGTCAAAGTTGAGGGGCTGCTGGATTCGGGCAGCTCCTGCAATTTCTTCAGCAGGGACTTCACTTCGGAGCACCAACTCCACCTGCTGCCCCTGGATTTTCCCTTGCAAGTGACCACCATCGATGGCAGGGAACTTCTGAGGGGGGGGGAGTGACACACCAGACCCCGCCTATGCGAATGAGGGTTTCCAGGCACACGGAGACCATTGCCTTTCACGTGGCCACACTGGCAGGACCCCCAATAATACTGGGGATGAGCTGGCTGGCACTGCATGATCCAGTATTGTCATGGCATCAGCGGTCAGTCACCTTTGGGTCAGCTTACTGCTTGGAACACTGTCTGGGGGGGGAGAACCCAAGAATGACAGTGGCCAGGGTGGCTGGGCTGGCTGTGGAACCAAAAGGGGAGGTGCCACCACAATATGCTGACCTAAAGGAAGTCTTCAGCGAGAAGGAGGCGGATAGACTACCCCCCCATAGGCCCTTTGACTGCCAAATCAACTTACTCCCAGGGGCTCAGCTGCCGGTGGGTAAGCTGTATGCCATGTCTGACCGGGAGATGCAGGAGTTACGGCAATTTATTGACAAGAACCTGAAGAGGGGGTTCATTAGGGAATCAAAGGCGGTGGGGGGCAGTCCGGTGTTCTTTGTGGACAAAAAAGAGACTAATCAGCCCAGGCTCGTCGTGGATTACAGGGGTTAAACCTAGTGTCAGAACCCGTGACCTTCCCAATGCCCAGGATTGACGACATTTTAACACGGGTGAGGCAGGGGAAAATTTTTACGAAGCTGGACCTCAGGGGAGCGTACAATTTGATTAGGATAAGGGAGGGGGACGAATGGAAAACTACCATGTTCACCCCCCTGGGGGCTTTTGAGTACTTAGTCATGCCATTTGGATTACAATCGGGCTCCGCCTGCTTTCAAGCATTCATGCACCACGTGTTGGGGCCCCTGTTGTACAAGAACTGCGTAGCCTTTTTGGATGACGTCTTAATCTATTCGGACAATGAGAAGCAACATGTCAGAGACGTCAGGGAAGTGCTAAAGAGACTGCAGAAGCACCAGTTGTGGGTAAAGGTGGAAAAATGCCAATTTCACGCCAGAGAGGTCGAGTTTCTGGGGTACAATTGTCAGACAAGGGCCTAGCTATGGACCCAAGCAAGGTGCAGGCAGTGCTGGAATGGAAGGCCCCCAAAACCCGGAAGGATGTGCAGAGGTTCTTAGGGTTCAGCAACTTCTACAGGAAGTTCATCAAGAACTTCGCCCACTTGATAGCGCCCATCACAGATTGTCTCAGTAGCAAAAAGAAGTTCGCGTGGACAGAAAGTGCCCAGCAATCCTTTGAAAGACTGAAGAAGGCGTTCGCTTCGGAAGAGCAGCTCCTGCACGTTGATCTGGAGAAGCCCATGAGACTGGAGATGGACGCGTCCGACCGAGCCATTGGAGCGGTCCTTTTGCAGCCAGGTGCCAAGCAGGGCTGGAGGCCGTGTGCCTTTTTCTCGAGGAAGCTGAGCAAGTCGGAGCAAAACTATACAGTGTATGACCGCAAACTGCTTGCGATCTATGCGGCGTTTCACCGATGGAGATATCTGTTAATAGGGGCGCAGCACAAGATCCAGGTTTGTACTGACCACAAGAACTTGGAATACTGGAGGACCGCGCGAGTACTCAACCAGAGACAGATTCGATGGGCTCAGGAGTTCTCCAAGTTTTCCTTTGAGATCCAATATGTGCCGGGAGAGGAAAACGCAAGAGCAGATGCTCTCTCCCAGAAGCTGGAGTACATGGAAGGAGAGGGACCGCCGGAGATCCGACACGTGTTTCCCAAGAACCGATGGGTGTGGGGGGGAGCGTTGGTTGGGAAACGAGAACTGGCCGGGCTTACTAGAAACGATGCGTTCGCTCAGACGAAGATAAGGGAACTCCGGGACGGAAGGGAAGACCATGGAGGGTTTGAGGAAAAGGAAGGGCTACTGTACTATAAGGGGGCGCTGTATGTACCGGGGGAGACCTTGAGGGGGAAGGTACTCAAACAACTCCACGACAACCCAACAGCTGGGCACTTTGGACAGCACAAAACCATGCTGCTTGTCACCAGGCAGTTCTGGTGGCCAAAGGTGAGGGAAGATGTATGGGAATATGTACGGGGGTGCGACCGATGCCAGAGGGCAAAGGGGGAGAGGGCTGCCCCCGCAGGGTTACTGGAACCCTTACCCACACCAGGAAGACCCTGGGAGGTGGTGTCCATTGATTTTATGACAGATTTGCCCAAGTCAAGGGGGAAGACAGCAGTCATGGTAGTAGTCGATCTACTGACGACGATGTGCCATTTCATAGCTTGCTCACATGCGGTGACAGCAGAGGAGACAGCCAGGTTGTTTGTGGATCACATCTTCAGGCTGCATGGGGCTCCCTCGAGGGTCAACTCGGATCGCGGGAAACAATTTACTTCCCGGTTCTGGAGGAAGCTCATGAGCTTGCTACAGGTCGAGGTGGGCTTCTCGACGGCGAGGCACCTGGAAACCAACGGACAAGCAGAAAGAGCGAATAGTATACTCCAGCAATACCTACGCTGCTACGTCAGCGAGAGACAGAACGATTGGGTAGAGAAACTAGCGTTGGCTGAATTTGCGTACAATAACGCTGAACACGTGTCCACGGGAATGAGCCCGTTCATGGCCAATTATGGGTGTCACCCCAGGGCCTTCCCGGGGAGGGGGGAGGAAGCATGGAGTGTACCCGCAGCAGAGCAGTTTGTAGAAGAAATGGAGGCCTTGCACCAGCAACTCAAGATGAACTTGGAGCGGGCCAAGGAAGTTTACAAGAGGCAGGCGGACAAGCACCGTCGGGAGGGGGAAGCCATACGGGTGGGAGACCGGGTGTGGTTGTCAACCCAAGGGTTGCCCCTAAAGGGAGGGTGCAAAAGGTTGCAGCTGAGGCGGCTGGGACCTTTTGAGGTAACACAGCAGGTGAACCCCGTGGCATTCAAGCTCAAGTTGCCTGACAGCATGAAGATACATCCGGTGTTCCATAGGTCCCTACTTTCACCGTACAGGGAGGGGCGGGAATTTCCAGGGCGGGAGGGAGGAGCCACCACCCACCCGCTGGTAGAGGAGACGGAAATACTCGATTCAAGGTGGCGAGGCCACCAGGTAGAGTACTTGGTAGCTTGGGAGGGAGAACCCGCTGGTAGAGGAGAGGGAACACCGCAACCAAGCCCTCCCTTGGGTAACTTGTGAGGTAGAGACAGTAATGACTTTTAAATGCCTCTAAAAATCTTTTATGTTTGCCAAAGCTTCCTGTGACTCAGTCTTAATTTTTAATCTTTTGTTTTGTCATTTGCTCAGTATTATCTGTGATTATAGTTGCACTATAGATCCAGGGAATCTTATTGGATGTTGCCCGATGATGATGATGATGATGAAGATGATGATGATGTAAGCAACTTAGAGATTCTTGTAAAACAGTCTGTGAATACTGTAACTAAATATCAGTTCCCACAAAGTAATGTGCCTTTTTTCACTTACTTATGAATAGCTGAAAAATTATTTAATCATATTATTTATATATTCTACATTCTGATTTCTTTTTTAATTATTAAGTTTCTGTACTTGTTGGTTGTTGTCAGAGCTGTTGTTTTCTACTCCTGAAAATGAGGGTTTGATTAAGGATTATGCTAAGGAATCACTTCTCACCCCTATAGAGAAAAGAAGCAGAGGAGAACTTGTTATGTACTGAGTTGAATAGGATCCAAACTGCAGCAGTCTGATTGGTCCTAGAACAATAGGATCCAAAAGGCAGCAGTCTGATTGGTCCTAGAACAATAGGATTCAGAATGCAGCAGTCTGATTGGTCCTAGAACAATGCAGCAGTATGATTGGTTGGCAGGAACCACCCAATCATGCTCCAGATAGAAGTGAATCCACAACCTGATTGGCTTACAGTAGAATTCCGGAATTAGCCAATCATGTGCAGCCCATTGTGTAAATAATGTATATAAAGCAGATACTTTGAGGGGACATTCATTCATTCCTCCTCAGCACTATGAGCTGAATAAAGAGCATGAAATCACTTTGCGACTCTGAGTATATTTCAGAACTATTCTCACTTTGAGAAGAGATTTAAAATCATAATAGTGTTGGAGTCTGGGACCCCTTCAAACTACAGGAAAGTTAGGTTTCAGATGTGTCCAAATGACCTCTCAGAAATTAACTATTTGTGGACAAAGAATTTGGCATGACCATTTCAATGGGTTTTTTCTAGTAGGAAGAGAAATTCTTCCACAGTTTTTCAGTGTAGGGGGTCCACCAATAGTTGTGGCAGTAGCGCAGCTTCATTCTGTTTTCCCAAAGTGTGCTTGTTTGCTCCTATTGCAAATGGCAACCAGGTTACCCTTTTGAATTCCTCTATGTTTCCCCAGACCTAAGGGTATAGAGGTGGGGATGTGTCAGCAACCACAAAAGATGGAGGAAGAATACTTGGATAATATTCTGCATAGCGGCCTTCTTTTTTCAAAGGGAAAGGAGGAGGGACTAAAAAAAAATAAAAATTCTCAGGGAAATGTCTTCTGAGAAATTTTGGCTCAGCTCTACATTCTGCAGAGCTTCCAGGACAGTCCTGATGAATGGGTAGCACTGCAAGGGAGTTCAATTTGAAAAGAGCAAGCCAAAGCCATTAAATCTTCTCCTTATGTAAGAAAACCTGTTTCCAGCCAATTTTTATTAATAAAAGATGAAGGAGAAAATGGGCAGAGAGAGAACGAGAGAATAAGGTTTTTATTTGTTGTTGATTTTGTTTTTGCTGTGTCAGCCTTATAACAAATAAAGCCTCAGCTCTCCAGAGATGAGAGATTACATTTAAGTATTAATATCCTTGATATATTGTTGTTTACAACATTATGGATCTCTCTCTCTCCCTCCCTCTCCTTTTTTACAGTATATATTTCCTTAATAACATCACTCTATAAGCCCAATAATATCATCTTATCAAATAGATACTTTGCTAATTAGCATTTATTATTTCCTTTTTTGTCTCAACAACATTTTTCTCCCTCTAGATTCCCTTTTATTGGGATTCATATACATGTTAATGCAAAGCCTTAGACCTGATGTTTTCTTTGATTCTTGCTTACAGTTATTGTAAAGGCCAAGTAAAGATAAGACAAAGCATTTCCACATTTTCTGGGGGGAAATTGGACAGCACAAATGGATTACATTTAGCCTCTAGACTAACAGCCAGCCCAACAAACAATTCATTTAATGCCCACCCCGCAGTTCATTGACCACCATCATTTTAATCTTCAAACATACCGGTAGTTGCAAGGAATCTGAGACCTTTATCCATCTTGCCAAATGTTTTGAAAGAGCTTCTGCATACTGTAGACATGTCCGATCTAGTCTAGTCCTACAATTTACATGATCCAACCATTAAGAAGGGGTAATTTTTTGAGTTGCTGAGCTGCCACCAAGTCCTGGCTTCTCTACAGCTGCAAAACCTAGAGGCACCAGGCACCAAATTACTACCAGAAGTAGCAAATTAGGAAACTGTCCTGCTTGTTTGTTTTCTAGACCTTTTTTATTGTCTCTTTCCTCACATTCTGCCAGCTTCCCTATTTACCTTTGCCACACCCAACCCCTTTCCGTAAGGTTATCTGAAGGAAAGTATTATCCTATACAAATCATTCCAGGCTCTGAAATGTTTGGGGAAGAGCCTATTGGTGGTTATTAATATTGTGCATATGGAAGCAACAGGATGGATAAAAAATGACTCTTCTTGAAATAAAAATTGTCCAGACAAAAAATATGGTCCTAAAGCTTTAGTAACAGAACTTGTTCCAAAACAGACGCTCAAAACAATAATGTTACATCCAAATAGTTGCATAATATTATGTGCTTGTTCAAGCACAGGTACAGAATCTTAGAAACATAAAATTACGTCAAACAGGGCTGAAAACACAGCTCTGAGTCTCCCACAGCCTCCATTACAGCCTGAGGCTGTGTTCCTGGAAAGAATCATCAACACATCTTCCTCTTGGGTGGTTTGAGAACAAAGAAACTAACACAAAAAATGGAGATTTATAACTGAATACCCCATGTGATCTAAGTTAAACACCTGGTGTCAGCATAGCAGATATACATTCCTAGTTAATTATCAACCTGTTAGGCTCTCTGCAACTCCTTTGTTCAGCTTTAGTGGAAGTTTCCATGCTATGCATATACAGAGTTGTTTACCATTTCAATGTACAATTAAACAATTGTACTTAACAAGCCCTTCTCTCAGTCCTGCTGCCCTCACTAGCAGCTTGGTGAAGACACGTGAGAAGGCCTTCCTGTGCCTTTCCTCCAAGCAACAGTAAGAATTTGTGGGTCTGTAAAGCTCCCTTCCCCTTTGATACTATTGTCCATGATGTTTGCTGACACAGAATATAACTATTCTCTTATGGGAATATAAAACCCAGGCATATGTCCTATCTGCTCTAGCACTATTCAGTATGCACAGCAGACAGAGAACAAAAAATAGTAAAGCTGGGTATTAATTTTTTGAAAGCTCATTAGGTGCAAATGTGGTTAGGGCTCTGTCTTCCAGAATGACTGCATTTCAGTCTGGAGTCAAATTACAGTATTCCATTAGAGCAAATATGCCATTAAACAGGGACAACCCAGGCATTGGAACAGGGCAGTTCATCAGCTATAGAGCTCCTAGATAAGTATTTAGTGGATCTCATGGAATTTAACGTGGCTCTGAGGAGATTGTTGTGTCAGCACAAGCATTTTCACTCGCCTGACAGAATGAACTCTCCTTTCCTCCTACCTCACACTTTTCTGGGGTTTCTCTTGACCCTCCAGATCAGATCTGTGGGAGGTACACAGGGGGAGGAGAGGGGAAAGTCCCACAGTGCTAGCAGGAGTTCTTGTGCTGGCTTCTGCCAGCAGATCATGTGAGTTGGATGCCCAATGTGTTGGAAAGGACCTTCTATGCCTCCTAGTCCAGCCACCTGCTTGATGCATCAAATGTCTGCTTGAAAACTTCTGGTGCAGGAGTGCCTACCACCCCTCTAGGAAACTGGATCCATGGTCGAACTGCTTACTTTCTGAAAGAAGCTTCCTTCATAGTAAACAAACAGAATTTCGTGCAGCTGTTCTAAACTGAATATACTTTAAACATATGCTACAGTTAGCTAGCTTGCTAGTCGTCAAGGAAATGAATAACTGAATAATTAGAAATGGGAATTTGTCAACATTTTTATTAAAGTTCGATTAGTTTTAAAATGAGAAAATAAAATAAAGAGAAACCCTTATTCCCAGAGCTTTCTCTCCATCTTGCATAAAATGCACTGCGGCTATGATGAAAAGAGGAAATTGCTTCTCTGTTTAATGCAGAGAACAATGGGATTATACTGTATCACAAAAATACATGCCATTACATCTCAATATTGATCAATATTGCACTTTATGACCCAATCCTGTGGTTTGGTCATGATAGGTTTGATATCCACAGCTGCTTCTACTTAGAATACAATCCCAACTCATCTTAATTAAGGAATGTGAACTGCAAATCACATCCACACCCAGAATAATGAGATAAGGCATGTCATTGAGTTAATTGGGGTCACAACTTTGAACATAACAGTGTGCTTCAGTGAATCCTATGACCATGTAGGACGTTAAAATGATGCAGTTGCTACCTTCCAACCATTTCAGCTTTAAGTTCAAACAAACCTAACCTGGTCCTGGAATGGAGGCAATATACTCCCTCTCTCCTCCCTACCTGGCCACACCTTTTCACATATGAAGGAGGCACACCTAACTGATCCCCCAAACCCCATGGCCCAGATATGTGAGCCATGCTAGCCCTGATAGAGTTACTATCCTGCCCCAAGTGACAAAGCTCTAGGAATTCACAGGAATCTCCTACTTATATCTGCCTGACAACTAACTCAGTTGTTTAACCATCATCCCATAGTGAACAGTGTAGAATGCAAGGGATCTTTCTCTCAGTGTCAATTTGGTCAGCTGGCAGCAATAACAGCACCCCTCCTTTGTCTTTACAACTGTGACATTGGAGAAGGTGGGGGGGCTACATGAGCAGGGGAAAGGGTAGCAATGTGAGTGTAAATAACCCAGTAGGCTTCACCCCATGCCAACATCCACTAACACTAGAATGGATTTGCCATCGTATCCTGCCTGTCTCTGGGGTCTTCCTAATCATTACATAGCCCCTACTCTATTGCTGCTGCATTGAGTGGCTTGAGCAAAATTGTGTGGTTGTGCTGTTGTTTTCAGAATCCTGTTGATTAGGACTTTCTTGATTTCATATATCAAAAATTAAAAATGGACATTTGAAATGTAGATATGAGAAAATGCAGATTCAAAATCCCTATTTGAACAATATATTTATAAGAAGTAATTGACCATTATAACCTACAGCAGTGTATCTTGTAATCAAAAATTTGTATTGCATTAAACATCAACTCTTCTTTTTCTGGAATTAGAGCCCATGATTTGAAAGTAAGATTGAAATTGAGCAGCTTCTTCAGTATCCTGCAAACTCAGAGAGTAATGGTTTTAACATGGAAATTCTGAGATCACCTTATTTAATTATGCTGACTTTTCCAAACTTACAATTACAAGAGACTTTCGTTGAACCCATTAGACTTGTTCATCCTCTACCCTCCCTCATTTCTGATTTACCAGGTGAGCATGATAAGACACTGACATTTTGTCATATCCATTAAACTTTGTTTACTGATGAAGACAATGACTCTGTCTATCAAAGAAAAAAAGAGCTAGATGAAAATGGGCACAAAGTTAACAGGATATGTGATGTGAATACTAGATATATAGATATTATGAATGATAGAATGGGGACTTCTACATGCAATCCAGATGCTGAGAATCAATTTTTTATTTCATTTTCAAACTAAGATTGACATGGTGATAGAGACAGACTGAACCAGAATCCCATTTAAAAGCTCCTTTGGGTGATACCATAGATCTTTCATGTGCAAAACAACCATTTGGTTATGAAACAGTTTGAAATTGCCTTCTCTGTTGAAATGGCTCAAAGTTGTACACTGCTCATATCAGTCTCTGAAACCAAGGTGAGACACACAGAAACTTTCCAGAGCACACATCTTTTTAAATGACAATTTATTATTCCAGACCATATCTGACCCACTAAAGAATCTTGCTTCGTTTTCTGCCAGGTTGCTTAAGTTGCCTTTCAGCTGCTGCTTCAACTCTCAGCCAAAACTGCTTCAGATTGAAATGAAGTTACACTCTTATCAAGGATCACCAAGTTCAGGTATGTCACTTTGCGTGTTACCTTCGGCTTAGCAGAAAACAACAGATATGGGAAAGAGCTCCGGGGAAAGTATGCCCTGCAAATGCACCAATAACACTTCGCTCCCTGCAGTGCTAGCCCTAATCATTCGGCAGAGTGAGGCAACTGCCTCAAGTAGCAGATGTTGGAGGGCAGGAGCACACACAAACACACTGCATTGTTCTTGCTGAACCTCCTGGCCATTGTCTTATGTAGGAAATCAGAGCTTTGTGTGCCAGAGGCTTGTCAAACACTCCAAAAACCAGCCTGATTACCTCAGTGGCAGTGGAAGATGCTGCCCCATTGGCAGTGCTGAAGTAAGGTTCAACTGCCAGTGCAGTCAGCACATGAAATAGGCAGAGAGCGCCATCTTGTCCTTTGCCTCAGACAGCAAAATGTCTTGAACTGGCCCTGATGCCTGCATGGATAGAGGCGGGTGAGGAAAGATTGTGAGAGGGGACTGAAAAAGCAGAGAAATCTTTGGGAGCCAGCCATTTGAATAAGGCAAATCTAGTGGTATTCACAGAGAATATTCAGTTCCTCTTTAACCAAAACACAATACAGCTTCTTGAATTTATTCACATGCAATTCTTTTAAAGTGTGAGAAGGTACTTTTTCATCGAGGACAAGAGTCAAAAGTGTTTGATGGTGGTGTATGGAACAGCAAAAGAGAAGGGACAGTAGATTACGATGTCTGCCCTTAATTGGGAGGACTTAAACTATGATTTCCCAATCCTCCAACATTAGAGCTACCAGATGCCCTCTTCATAGAGGAATGTTTCTTCTTTCAGAACATGATATCTCATTAGGAAGTAATGAGCATCCATTATTCAGAGCTCTATAGATATACACAAAACTGCCTTGACAGCTATTGGAATTTTGATTTGCAGTGCTGTGGCTCAGAGTCTTTACACTTGTCTTATTTCTACAGTAGAATCGTATGCTAAAATATACACTTCACAACTGCCTCAGAGTTTCAACCAGTGCTCTGAACCTCTAACACACGACCAGAAACCTCTCAGGCTGCCATTTTAAATAGTGCCCTTTATCTGCTGTACATCCCACCCCATGCGCTCAGTATCCTTGCATAAAAGCTCCGCAAATCTGAGAGGAAATTGGAGGCCATGAGTCTCAACGGCAGCACAGAGATCTGTACAGAATACAAATGTATCACATCTCTTCTCAGGATGTTCTCGTTCATGGTGCTCCCAGCTAGAAAAAACAGCTTTCTTTATTGTATATAAAAAGTTATGCTGAGGAGAACAACGAATGCTGGGGTAGCCACACAGACTCGGCCCTGACAGGAATGCTTATGAAAGTTCTCACTGGAAAAAAACAAAAACAAAACTCTGTTTCTCATAAACAGCTGCTCGGTGTCTCATAATGTATTCTGGGCACAGCATTCCTTCTTGGCCCATCAACCTCCTGCACCTGCTCCCCTCAGTTTACTTCACCTGAACAGATCGTGACATGAGTAACAAAGCAGCGTGTTCAGGAGCCCTGCAGTCAGCTCAGCGCTGCTCTCTCACAATCCACATCTGCACCCTTATAAATCCTGGCCCTCAGTCAGAAAATACACAATATCTGTGTGGCTTCTTGTTTATCAGTTACCCTTCTGACTGCTGTCTTTACCGAAAAGTGCCATGCAACTGTTTAGCATACAAAACAATATTTCCAGACACCATAGCAAACCAGGTTACTGCTGTAAATATTCTGCATGCCTTAAAAAAGTGGCATATTGTTGGATGCAAGATAATTCCTCAGAAATGCTAATATTTATAATTTAGGAGTCATAGGAGATTCTGAATGGGGTTGCCCATCAGCTGCAACGGCTTGGGACACAATGTTATGGCATACAAATAAAGCGATGAATTATGATGAGGACCCTAACCTTCCCAAATGCGCTACAAAGAAAATTCACGATAGCATCTGGTGGCACCTTGATCATTGTGCTCGGTAATGCTGCTATAAAGAGTGTCACAGGTTTCACGGTTTCAGCTACAAATAACTATTCTGCAGTGTCCAAGAAGTAGAGTGATTGAAAGAAGGAAGATAGATAGATAGAAAAACACCAGGCTAGCCTATAAACTTTGGCCATGAGGATGATAGGAGGAGAAGGGAAAGAACATTCTGGGATCAAATGTAAACTATCTTCTTATGAGTTGGAGGAGTGGTAGGCTGTATGCCTAAGTTGCTTCTAATTCCTGGATCCAACCAGGATTGAATTGCTGGAATAGCTGAACAAGTTTAATGGTAATGGTCTAAGTATGAGCCATTAAAGTAACAAGGGGAGTAGCTCTGTGCCAGAGGGCAAGTGGGTGCCCCCCCCCCAATCTTCAACTGTCCGTTACAAAGACAAAGGCCAGAGTTGAGAGTTGAGGGGTGTGTAAAGGAGATGCTAGAAGCAGGCAGAAGCCAGAGAGAGAGAGAGAGAGAGAGAGATGCTTGATTTCTGCTTGAATCCAAGGCTGCAGCTAAGGGAGAAGCAAGACCCTCTTGGGTTCTTGATGCTGTGAGCCCCTCCATCAGGATGTATGTATGTGTAAAGAAACCATATATCATAAAGGCACCACAGTCTCTGCTGTCCCCTATTCCAAGGAAACCAAATCCTGTGTAAGCTCCTGGAACCCACGTTATCTCACACCACTCAGAGACAGAATCAGGCCAAAGACCTGCCAAAAGAGGGAAAGTCTTCAAAGGAGAGTGGAAGAACAAAGACAGGACTAAGCAGATCTCCTAGGGCAGGCAATTCCACAATTTGAGTGCCACAACAGAGAAGGTCCCTTATTCCTTATCATGGGACACGCTGAAAATCTTATTCATAAGATTCTGTAGACCCAAAGGATTCTATGAGATGAGGGTGTTCAAATGCCGTGTCCCACCAGTGTAAGGATTTCTGCTTTTGCAATGGGACTGCCCCCATCTTCCCTGCACACTATACAAATCTGCTCCAGAAATTTGGAGATGGGGAAGGTGTGTGCAGAGGGGTGAGAGGACAAGCACATTCCACAGTGCAAGCAGAAATCCTTTCCTGGTGGAATGAATATTCATGTTGGATTCTACCAAAGATCTCCTTGTTCTGATGTATCTTTATCCCATACAGGGGTTAAAAAATCATTATCAGCACTTTGATCCTGGTGGAAGCAGCCCAGGTACCAGTGTTGTTTGTATAAAAATCATGTGCTTTTAAAAAATGGGTCCAAAGAAAAATTTTCTGCTGCATTTTGAACCAGCTGAAACTTATTAATTCCTCCATACAGACATTTCCTCCAAGGACCTAAAGCCAGAATACATGCTTCTGTTCTTCCCCAATTTTACCCCCACAGCAGCTTTGTGTGCCTAAGAAAGGATTGCTGGTCCAAGGTCACCTAGTGAGCATTGTGGCTGAGATGAGATCTGAATTGGGGTCTTCCCAGTTGTTGTCCAGCAGTCTAACCGTTACACCATACTGGCTCCAAACAATCTTTGGTGCATTATTGTAATCCATTATTGATACTGCCTTTTACTGTTGCTACTAAATCCATTGCAAAGTTAGACATGCCTGAGAGTCAGTGAAACAAATAGTATATCATGAAACTCTGAAATCCAATTTACTTCAAAGCAAACCCAACTTTTTCTTCTGGATTGTGTCCATCCTGCAGTTCATCCAACTTCTCTGGAAAGTAGCTGTACTAGAGAGCAATTTGGGCAGAAAACAAATGGCATTCACATATTAGGACTGCAGAGTTTTGGATCCTGGACAAATACCCACATTTAAGAGATTCACAATCTGCTCAGGATAAATTATTCTTTGGGATGCAGTTCAGAAAATCCCTAATGAAAATTTGTTGTGTGACATTCATGAAATGATTACTCTGTACCTTTCGATTTCATAAGGGTAGATATTTGTCATTTACACAAGCTTATTCATGTGTCTCTCGTTCCTTTTTTTTTTTTTTTTTAATCGGCCACTGACTAATGTTTCTGTTCTTCTGGAAGACATTTTTTCTTAGTGAAATAACTTTTTAAAGAGCATTTATTCATTTCAAAAAATGAAATGTCTCATCTCGTAATGTGGGAGGGGAAATACCTTTAACGGTAAACTTACTTGCATGGCAATGTAAAGCAAAGCAGCCATCATATTATGTGCCTTAAACTGTGCAGTGATTGAAAACATAGAAACTGGCTTAATAAAAGAGAAATGACATTTGACTCATCAGAATCTTATCCTTTTCCTTTAAAAGCAGGAATGAAGAAGGAGTCTCCATGCACCTTGCCCTCAACTCATGCAAGGTGATGCACATTGATCCCAAAGGAACAGGACAAGCAAATGGGCAGCAACATTAGTAATGAGGAGCTGGGGCTACTCAAGGAAGGGCCTTTCCCCCCACAACCAACAAACTGGAGTCAATACTGCCAGTATCTATTGAAACTGCTTCATCTGTGAGTTTAGCCTTTAATTTGTTGTTATTTATTAAATTTGTTGGTTGCTTTTTCTTGCCCAAGGAATTATTCACCTTACCAGGGAGCCTGCTTTTTTTTCAGCCACCCACATCATGCACCCACCCCCCACTCATGTTGCATCCCAGCAAAACATTCACACTTACAGCATTTGTATGCTCAAGTACAGAAGAAGGCCTTGATAGGGCAAGGGGGTATCTTCAGGAGGGACTTGAAGGAAAAGAAGATGCACATGAACAGGGAGAAGACACTTAGGAAGGCACAGCAGAAGAAACAGGGACAGAGAGTGGAAGCGCTATTCTTGTTGAGTATTTTTGATGCACAGTGAATATGTGTTCATAAGGAATCTGGTTCAGAATGTGTTACATTGCAGCCAACTATTCATCATCTTTTTGGTGCCACCTTAGCACAATTTGTAACAGTTCATGCATATAGGAGTGATGTGAATTCCAGCTTGTACATTTTTAAAAACATCGGCTGCTTCGCATTGGCTGGGTTAGATTTCCAGCGTTGTGTTAGGAAGAGACATCATCCAATAGGCATTACGAGGTGAGGCTGCCCTCAAGAGTGCTGACAGGATGGCATGAGGCTTTGCAGGGGCACTGATCTGGCAGTGAGCATTTTGATCAATCCAATTCAGGGAAGGATAAATAACCATGAATCAATCCAATTCACCTCAACATTCAATCCAGAGCTGTTGTGCACCTAGTAAATAGCCCCTCCTACACAATAATTCACACATGGAGGGAACAAATTAATGTAGTTCCCACCAGATTTCATTCCCAGTGATTCTTTATCCTTCACCACAACATGCTAACAAAACCTTTGGCTGCAATCCAGTGTCCCATTGCATATTCCCAAGATTCAGTCAGTTGTCTTTAATTCTGCATTAACCGAGCACAGAACCACAGGCTTACAAATTAGTGCAAAATGACGGACTGGGTGGAAAGTACTGATTATGTTAAATAGCACTAAACAAGCAACCAATAGATATTATATACTTCATTTTATTGAATTGTTTGGTTTTTTTTTCTTAAGAGACCAAAACCTGAGCAAAGCCAAAGACTTTTCAGTCGCTTCCATCTTCAACCACTTTTCTTCCACACAAATTAAAGGACACAGAATTCTCCGCTGATTTCCAGATTACTTTATTTTGTAATTTGGGAAGACTCTGAGAAACAGGCTGTAGAAGCAGAGGCAGCTGGTTGAAACAGGTGTTGCAGAAAATTATAATCCTGCTTTGATTAATCCTGTTGGGTTGTGGGTTTCTTTCCCTTTTTTTTTTAACAACCGCCCTCCGGTTATGCATGACAGGTATCCAAATAATCAAATGTATAGGCTTCATAGTGACAATCCAAGCTATTGTCAGGAGAAACATCAGGAATGATTGAAGTATGTGAGCCAACTTAATTTGCTGTTGATGGAGACAGGCTTTTCTAATGTCCTCTTAAATGCAAGCAGACTTTTTCGCGGGGGTCTATGTGTATGTGAAATAAGTGTGTTTTTAGCACAACAGTCAGAAAGAAATATGCATTAGCATTATCATGCATTTTAGCTTGCTGCTAGTAACCATACAAGCTTCTGCGCATTAATTTTGAGATTACATTAATAAGAAGTATGTTCAAATTAGTAAATAAGTTATCCGAAACTGTTCCAAGCCAGCCTAATCAAAACCGTTTCATTCTATGATGCAATTAGTGGAGTGGAGCGGGGGGCATTGCTCTTGAAAAGATCCAGGAAGGTCATTGCAGGGAGAGCTGTAAATGTTAAACTATACAGGCGAATACTTTTAAAGTGACTATCTTGTTTGAGTGCTTCATTTGGAAGGATTGGCTGCTTGAAATGTTATGAAGACAACTGACCTTCCCAAAGTGATAGGCGGCAGCTTTCACAAAAGAAAATGAAAACCTTTGTTATATGCCCCTTAAATAATGTGCAGCGATGACTCAGCTATCAGCTAATTAGCATGATCAAATAATGATACTACCAGTGTCACTCTTAGGGCTGGACTTCGGGCTGTGCATGTCTGGGCCCTCACAAACCACCCACTCGCAAGCAACTGAGAAAGACAAGCAGATGGCCGTGGGTGGGGGTAGAAGTGACCAACAGACCCAGCATTAGCCTCTGCCATGAGCACACTATGGCTGACACTAGTTGCTGCAACCTTTAGCTATCATCTGTCTATCTATCTATCTATCTATCTATCATCTATCTATCTATCTATCATCTATCTATCTATCTATCATCTATCTATCTATCTATCTATCTATCTAATCTATCTATCATCTATTAAAGGAGCAGCTTGGCATTCTCTGTGGCCAATGAAATTCAAGCCACTTCTATATTCATTTACCCAGAATGCCTCTAGGTCAACAATTGATTTACCAAAATTTGTATGCTGCTCGATTGTAAGAAAGCTTCTGAGTGGCTCACACAGATATACACTCAAATTCTTGATTAAAAGACAGTTTGAAACAGGTATTTAAAAATATTCAAAGGATAATCAAAATCGACCGTACCTATATAGAAGTTACACATGTAACTTCTATGTATCTGGATGGGTTTGCATAAACAAAAATATTTTATGCAGCTGCCAAAAACCGTTTAATAACCCTTCTGCGGGGTTATTAAGCCTCTTGCAAGATCATGATGTAATGTTACAGGCAGTGCTTTTTTTCTTTAAAAAAAAATGTTTAGGTACTCACATTTTCTTACTCATATTGAAATATTGCCCCTCAATGGGGCCAAACTTAGATTCACAAAAAATTTAGGGGTTTGTGTACCCCTGCATCCCCTCAGAAAAAAAGCACTTGTTACGGAATTTGATTCAGACACACATGTAGCTGGTGCAATTCTCATGTGGTCTTTTTAAAAACTTAACTTTCCCATCAACTCTCAGTCTGTTTTATTGCACCCCAGATACAAATTAATATACCTGCATCAGTGGACTACAAGATGAATGTTGGACAAAAATCTGTTTCTGTGCTGCTAAATAGCACCCGTTCTCACCACCTTTCCCTTTTAATTGCATTAATTTATTTCTTTAGAATTGAACAGGATATATATTTGAACACTACGTACAGCAATTATCCAGATGGGCATATGTTACAAGGTTAAGTATATCAAGGGAAATAAGCAGGCAGGTGTGTGTGTGTTGTGATCCGCTGGAAACTTTCCTCTTTTATAAACATTAAATCTGTTTCTCCACAATCTGCACTTTGGAAGGCTTTTTTTAAAAAAAATCTGTTCTTTAGAATTGACCTGGAGATGCATACACATAAGTTAAACGAGCATTCTGACATTTATTCAGAAAGCAAAGATTAATTTGATAAACAAAACATAACATTTTGTAAAGTTTTAGGTGTGTATAAATCCAAAGGCCAATCTC
Source organism: Podarcis raffonei (assembly GCF_027172205.1). Classification (NCBI taxonomy): domain Eukaryota; kingdom Metazoa; phylum Chordata; class Lepidosauria; order Squamata; family Lacertidae; genus Podarcis; species Podarcis raffonei. Next base: position 37,019,094 of record NC_070602.1, on the reverse strand, counting down.
CAGCTTCAAAGTAGAATCATCCATGCACCAGCCTCCCCACAGAATGTCAGTATCTTAATATGTCCAAGACCCAACTTCTTATTTTCCATGTCAAGCCTTCCTTTCCTTGTTCATTCTCCTGATCCATTGACGTTGTTGCCATTCATCATCTTAAACAGGCACATAGTCTTGGCTTTACAGAGGAACCTCAGGTTACATATGCTTCAGGTTACATACGCTTCAGGTTACAGACTCCGCTAACGCAGAAATAGTGCTTCAGGTTAAGAACTTTGCTTCAGGATGAGAACAGAAATCGTGCTCCGGCAGCCCGGCAGCAGCAGGAGGCCCCATTAGCTAAAGTGGTGCTTCAGGTTAAGAACAGTTTCAGGTTAAGTACGGACCTCCGGAACGAATTAAGTACTTAACCTGAGGTACCACTGTATTTTTGATTGCACTTTCACTCTTTTGCTCTTGCTCTCTCCTTTGTTCCCATATTCAGCCTGCTATCAAGTAATGCCATTTCTCTCTTTGCAACATTGCAAAAATATGTCTCCTCCTCTATGCCTACTCTGCAAAAAAAGTACAGTATGTCTGTGACTTGGTCCTCACTCATCTAGACAACTGAAGTCTTCTTGGGTTTTCTATGGTTCCACCAATATTAGTCTTTAGCTCTGCTGCAAAAGTCATTCACCTGTCATATTGCTCTGATCATGTGACACCCTTCCTTAAATCCTAACACTTGCTTCCTGTTCACTTCTGGATCCAGTACAAACTTCTTGCTGTTGCCTTCAAAGCCCTCTGTAACCTGCCCCAGTCTCTCTCAGCCTTCACAGCCCAGCACAACACTGCATGTGGAGTTTGCCTCATCACCATCCACCATCAAAATATTTCCTGTTGCCTCCAAAGATTCTGCCCTTTCCATTGGAACTGCTTCACATCACCCCTGCGTGCTGCCACCTTCTCATTTTAGTTGCATTACAACTAACCCTTAACTATGGGCAAGGACACGAGTCTTCCTATTCAGCCTTTCCTCTGTTGTTTGATCATCAGCTCCTCAGGGAAGGGACCTACCATCTTGTACTCTGTAAAGTGCTATGCACTCAATCGTGCTATATTATTATTTAATAATAATGATAGTATCTGTGTTTAACCTACCAGGTTTAATGGGTATAAAACAGGATAGTCCAAGGCAGACCATGTTCAGCCCTTTGGAGGACAGGCAGAATAAAACTGTGATATATACCGTATTTTTCGCCCTATAGGACGCACTTTTTCCCCTCCAAAAATGAAGGGGAAATGTGTGTGCATCCTATGGGGTGAATGCAGGCTTCAGGAAGCTATCTGCAAGCCTCGGGCAGCTCTCCGCAAGCCGTGGAGTCGCGCCAGTCTCCCAAGGCTTCCGGAGAGCTGCCTGCATCCCGAAGACCGCGGCACACTGAGAAGCTCGCTCTGGGCTTCGGGCAGCTCTCCGCAAGCCTGGGGAGACCGGCGCGACTTCCCGCCGGGCTCCCTAGGCTTGCGGATAGCAGCCTGTTCTGGGGGCTGGGGTCGGGGGAAGCTCGGGCTTCCCCCGCCCCAGCCCCGCAACTGGGGGGGAAATTAAAAAAAATCTTTATTCCCCCCCCAAAAAACTAGGTGCGCCCTATGGGCCAGTGCACCCTATGGGGCAAAAAATACGGTAAATACTGCCACCCAATTCAGTGCACAACATAACATTATGTACTTGAAATGGTATACAAACCCGAGGGCTACCATGACCTCTGTGCCATGGGCAGGTCATCTATTAGTTTTAGTTCCCCACCTGTTAAACTGAACTAATTGTAGTTCTTCTTATGTTGTGAGGGTGGACACAATGAAAGATTGTAGAGCACATTGCAAATTAAAGGGAACAAATAATAATTGCAAGGTAGCTAGATGGAGAGATATAGCCTTGGCACAAGAACTTGTGCTGTGTAACATAATGAGCTGTTCAGCTCCCTGCATTCAGAGAATTATTACCAAAGAAATCTATTTTGAAATGATGACGTACTAACCACCCAGCTGAAGGGAGAAAACTTTAAATTACCCAGGGTAATTTACCTGTTATCAATTCCCAAGTATAGAAAATAATTCTGTTCTTCATTTCTAGCAGTGCACAGTTCATGCATTTAATATATGTGCAACAAAGCAGAGACCATGAAATAACAGATTCATTTCTGCTTGCTCCCATTTGCTAAGTTAAATTAAGATTTTTGTTGTTGCTGGCTATATTAGACTGAATATATAGCAAAATCATTTTTGAAAGGCAAGGGAATTCAGGAGAACCTGAACAATGTAACTTTACTGGAAAGCATAGTTAGCTGATTCTGTATATTATTTTTTATCATACCCTCCCCCCAAGGCAATTGATTGAATGAACTGAGTGAGTCCAAACTAATTATCCCCAAACAAATGAATGCACAATATGGGGGCCTTTTGACTGTAAACCAAAATGGACACTACTCTTCTTTGCTAATAATATGGAAGAAAAAGGTATTTGGTGTGGCTCTCAAACACACCAAAAACAATATTCAGATACCACTTTCACAATTCCTAGTGGGACAGACTAAAGGTCCAGCTAGCCGAGCATCCTGTTTCACTTAATGGACAGACAGAGGCTTCTGGGAACGCACAGGCAGGGCATAAAGGCAATAGCCATCTTTCACTGTTGATCCCCAGCAGCTGGAATTCACTAGCAAACCATCACTCTTTAATTGACCTGCTAAACATTTTTGTTTAGACAGGCCTACCCAGATGCGTAGAATGTTGACATGTGCTTTAATCTGTTTTTAGTTTATCACTGGTTTTAATTTTTTTGAGGATGTTCTGAATAGTTGCATTTAACTGTTTTCACCAATAATTTTATTGCTTTACAGTGGTACCTCGGGTTACATACACTTCAGGTTACAGACTCCGCTAACCCAGAAATAGTGCTTCAGGTTAGGAACTTTGCTTCAGGATGAGAGCAGAAATCGTGCTCCGGTGGCGCGGCAGCAGCAGGAGGCCCCATTAGCTAAAGTGGTGCTTCAGGTTAAGAACAGTTTCAGGTTAAGTACAGACCTCTGAAATGAACTAAATACTTAACCTGAGGTACCACTGTACTCTCTTTGTAAACCACCTGGAGGTTTTTTATGATCTAGTGGTGTGTAAATTTTATGAAACAAACAAAAAGCCATGATGGGAAAACCTATGGCCCTCTAGATGTTACTGGGCACCAGTTCCCATCTCCCTTGACCATTGGCTGTGCTGACCAGGGTTGATGGGAGATTAAGTCCAACAACATCTGAGGGGGAGAGCAGAAGTTCCTCATTCTTACTCATAGCCTTTTTTGTAAAAAAGAAAAAGAAAAAAAGAATTAACGATGCTTGGGCATAAAGTATGTACGAAAAATAGATGTACACACTGGCACTGCCCCAACATCTCTACACACCTTGTATATGCCCACTTCATCCCTAACCTTCCCAAACTGAGCAGGAAGGTGTTTGGCTGGACACACTTTGAAACCGCAGTCAAGTACCCTGATGGTGCAGTGACCCAGAGCGAGCAGGGATGTCGGAGGACGGATGCACACTTCTACCCACATGCATTCAAAGCACTCATGAATCAAACTTGAGGGTTGTCTAATCTCCTTTTAAAGCCATCTAACCAGTGGCCATCACCCAATTCAGAAATGAAATATCCATTCAGTGAAGGGAGGGGTGGGGGAATTGTTTATCTCAAATCTAGTGCCAGTCAATTTCATTGATTCACCCAGAGTTCTAGTGTTCTATGGGATCTCAATCTCTCTCTCTCTTGCTCTCTCTCTGTCCTTACCCTGCATCATGCATACTTTTATAAATTTTATAAATCTCTATCTACCTCCCCGCTTAGTGGTTTCTACTCTGTTGTTTAGTCGTTTAGTCGTGTCCGACTCTTCGTGACCCCATGGACCAGAGCATGCCAGGCACTCCTGTCTTCCACTGCCTCCCACAGTTTGGTCAAACTCATGTTGGTACCTTCGAGAACACTGTCCAACCATCTTGTCCTCTGTCGTCGCCTTCTCCTTGTGCCCTCAATCTTCCCAACATCAGGGTCTTTTCCAGGGAGTCTTCTCTTCTCATGAGGTGGTCAAAGCATTGGAGCCTCAGCTTCAGGATCTGTCCTTCCAGTGAGCACTCAGGGCTGATTTCCTTAAGAATGGATAGATGTGATCTTCTTGCAGTCCATGGGACTCTCAAGAGTCTCCTCCAGCACCATAATTCAAAAGCATCAATTCTTTGGCGATCAGCCTTCTACTCTACATGTACCCAATAAAAGCAGAAGAAGCATAAAAAGGTAAAGGTCGTGACTGACTCTGGGGTTGCGCGCTCATCTCGCTCTATAGGCCAAGGGAGCCGGCGTTTGTCCTCAGACAGTTTTCTGGGTCATGTGGCCAGCATGACTAAGCCACTTCTGGCGAACCAGAGCAGTGCACGGAAACGCCGTTTACCTTCCCGCTGGAGCAGTACCTATTTATCTACTTGCACTTTGACGTGCTTTTGAACTGCTAGGTTGGCAGGAGCAGGGACCGAGCAACGGGAGCTCACCCCGTCATGGGGATTCAAACCGCCGACCTTCTGATCGGCAAATCCTAGGCTCTGTGGTTTAACCCACAGCGCCACCTGCGTCCCTTTAGAAGAAGCATACATGGCAACAAATAATACTAACAAGTCCCATTAGCAGAAGCCTGCGTAAGAAATTCCACTAGTACAACCGGGCTTCTTCTCCATCTGCTCCCCCCACACCCCCAAATTGGCTCAGGGGAGGCCAGAAGAACCTTCAGAGCAGTGGATGAGAGAGAGGAGAGGATGGGTAATTCCACTTCTGCAAGCTGAAATGCTTGCGCTAATGATCAAGTGCCAAAGTGCTACATTGAATTCTTACCTATGGCTCTTTTCCCATGCCTGGAATCTAGCAGGGTCATTATGGATCTATAAGGCTGGCCCAGATTGCCCCAACCTCATGCCCTCTAGCTGTTTTGGACTACAATACTCACATTCCTGACCATTTACCACACTGGCTGGAGATGATAGGAGCTGGAGTCCAAAACAGCTAGAGGGTACATGGTTGTGAAAATCTGGGCTGAGCAATTCAGCAGATGGGGTAGCTTCAACAGCAAAGCAGGGGCTGGTGTGAGAATCCCAAACTTGGCTGCTCAAGCATAAACCAGCAGTAAAAACCCATTCTAACTAACTTATCCATATTCTCCATGGTTTGCTTCCTTTTCCAGACACTGAATCCCTTTTACAAAGTGCCACACAATGCTTAAACTTGAAAACAGATGCAAAAAATAAATAAATGGCAGGGCAGACATCAAAGATAGAATTCTGATTTTTTTCTCCTTTTATACTGCTATTTTGCATGCTCAGTAATGAGATGAGCATCAGTTTAAAAATAAAATTGAACTTTTCCCAGACTATTAAAGTTCCTATTATTTCAGCCAGTGCTTTGTGAATCAAAACTTTCTTAATACCCTTTTAAAATTGATCACCCTCCAAAAAACTGCAAAGGCTCAGCTAAAAGAGATGCTATGGTCCACTGACCACATTAAATCCAAGCGTGAAGCTCTTAAATGGATTTTAAATGTATCATCCATATAATGTTTATTACAGTTCACACTAAATCCCTCTGATACTTCAATGCATTTTACTGAACAAGAATAGAGTGTGCTGTGAGTCTCCAGCTATAATTTATATATTTGATACAAAATCCTATTACAAATGGTCTTTCAAAATATGACATTCAACAAAATGATCCTCCCATAGCATGTGAAAGAACAGACTTCCATTAGCTCTCACATTCTTGATCAAGCGTTACCACCTTTATGGTGTTGTCATTTCACTTCAGAAGATCCATCAGAAAACAAAATATGTAAGTTCCAAATTTCATTTGAAAACAAAACTGATATAAGCAAAGTGGGTTTTTTCATCTTCTCTCCTAATTTCCCCAGTGTCTTCACCAATGTTATTTCAGTTCACTATACCCTGTCCATCCTTTGCTCCTCTTAACTCAGAATAAAACCAAGACTGTACGTTAAAGTTTTGGGAACTACTTTCAGATCCAAAAGTTCAGTAGCACATTACATATTCAGCTTGGGGTATGGTGTAGGAAAGAAATATAACACAAGCATGTTTTAAAAAGAAGTCTGGAACTTTGAAATAATAGTACACAGAGAGAGAGAGAGATTGTGACACAGTCACATCAGGAAGAATTTGAATTCAGGAAATATGGCAAGCCTGAGTTTCTAATGTCTTCCAGTGATCACTTGGTCCAGCATTGTTTTAGAGTTAGATTCAGCTTGTCAGTAAGAGTAGTGATAGCCACAAAGTTAGGTCCTTTCTCTTCCTCCCCCACAACAAACACTCTGTGAGGTGAGTGAGGCTGAGAGACTTCAGAGAAGTGTGACTAGCAGCTGCATGTGGAGGAGCGGGGAATTGAACCCGGTTCACCAGATTACAAGTCCACCACTCTTAACCACTACGCCACACTGGCTCTCAGACAAAAGACCCATCTTGTCCAATATTCTGTACACAGCAACTGACCAGATGCCTATGAGAAGCCCACAAGCAGGACTCTCTTCCACTGGTGTTCCTCAGCAAAGTAAATAAGTTGGATCCAGACTTGGACATGCTTGGAGTAGACCTGATGAAATTAATCAAGTTGGGCTTAAGTACCACTGGTTTCAATGGTCTACTCTAAATATGTCCGTCTAGACCCAACTTGGCAACAGGGAATATGAATGATAGGGGAGGTCCTCATCCCATAGGCTTAGATCCTGACACCTGCAAGCTGAAGGAAGCTCCCAGAAGTGCATTTTCCCATCAACTCTTCCCTCATACCACCCTAGGAAGCATCTCCAGAGGACTGAGGGACCTTCCTGAGCTATATGAGATGGGGCACTGGAGCTGCAGCAGAAAAGGTAATAGCAATTATAGAGCAAGTAGAAGATAATCTTTATAGGGTTTCTGCTAGTGTTCAACTGGAATTCTCTCAAAGAAAGACTTGACCTCTTTTGACCCTTTGTGGGGGGGGGGGGGAGCAGCATGCTTGTACATGTGTGCCAGCAACAATATGGAGAATTGTTCAGTCAGTAATAAATATAAAACAGGTTTGTGATTCAATGAGTTTAGGATTCAACTTTAACTTCTTTGTGTTGCATGCTAGAGCTGTGCTGGGCTCCTTCAGTCTGACTGAGGGCCTGATCCAATTCAAGCAGAGTGAATTCAAACCAGGACAATCCAGGGCTTACCCAGCCTAATTAAACTCTGATGAAACATTCCCCCATGAGGTGGAGAAGGAGGCCTGCAGGTCTAATTCAGTTCAGGATCCAGGATTTGGTGAGTCTGTTTCAAAGGCCTATTGCACACTGCATCAACATAACAGTACTTTCTGATGCCACCTTCTTCCCTAGCTTGTCTTTAGCACTAAACAGGAGACTTTCTCTTCCACCCCTGTGCTCATAAAGCTTAACATGCATTATGCATGGTAATAGCCCTCAACAAAAATGAAAAGTTTCTGAGATTCATTACAATGTAAAGGAGCTGGCTAGCTAGCACACAGGGAAAAGAGGCTCTGCAAAACAGGATTTAGTCTGCTGAGGTTTGGGTTAAATAATTTGAACAGTTTGCTCAATGAGGCCGAGAACTTGTGGATGGATGTCTTGTAGCAGGGTTTGATTGACAATTTGACATTTTCGCTTTATTCAGTCTCCGTTAACTGCTTGTCTTTATGCACTTTAGCCCAAATAGCACCAAAGTAAACCTCTATTATTCAGAGTGGCTCATTCCTTAATCCTCATTGATTGCAGCTCATCTCTTATCTCCCTCCAAGCCTCATGACTCAAGAAGTGAAAATATCACACACACCAGCACAGGTGAGGAAGAAGACTCACTGATCTGGAAGGGACCTTGTGAAGGACATCAAATCTAGCCCCTGCTCAGGAGTGCATGATCTTCAATGCAGGGTACAATTGCAGAATTCCTGACAAATGTCCATACATCTGTCCTTTGCTTAAAATACTTCCAGCAAAGGAGAATCCACCACATGACTGGCAGTCAGTCCCACAGTCAAACATCTTTAGGAAATATTGCCTAATGTTTAACTGAAATCTGCTTGCATGCAATTTCCACACATTAGTTCTGTCTATCGGTGCACCAGAGAACAAGTCTTCCCTTCTCTTTTTCCCTTCTCTGCCTCCCTCACTGTGACCCTGACATTGGCTCAATGGGACACACACAAAACAACAACACCTCAGCCACCTCTCTGTAAGAAGTTCAAAACCCTGCATCCTTCAATAACCTAAAATAATTCTACAGGAATTCTAATGTCTCTTGAGAATGAGGTAGAAAAACAGAACCCTCTTTCATAGAAGAAGAAAACCTTTGAGAAACTGGATTTTGAGACAAGTGCTGCTGCTGCTCCGGTGATCACTTGTAGCCGAGTAAGATTGTCCTCCATGAATATGGTCTTAACAGTGAAATGGCCAGCAGTCACTCCACAAAAATACACCATATAGAGAGGGGTTCAAGTCCTGTGGTCATGCCAGTATAAATCTGCAAGCAACCATGCTTTTGAAAGGTTGTCACACAGGGAAGGAAGGACTCAATTGAGACGCTAAGGTGAGATCCAAAGATCAACCATGGAATGTTCTCCCCATGAAGGGTTGCCAGGTGATGAATGTGATGTCCTTTTGATGCCAGGTAAATATCTTTTTATCTGTCTAGGCCTTTTCGGGTCTTTATGTTTGTAAACCACTCTTTTAACCTGGCCTGGCACTGATATGCTCTGGCTGCTTTGTTCATTTTTATTGATCCAATTTTATTGTTCCTTTATTGCTTTTAAATCTTTGTGGGTTGCTCTGTGCGCCCTTTGGCTAAAGAGCAAGCAAAGAGATTTCCCAGATAAATAAATAAAATAATGTTATGGTTACTTAACCTGTTGACACCAGTTCAATCAGATCTCCAATCACACTCTGACTTTGATCTTCATTTTAATGTGTGTGTGTGTTTCTTTTAGGTTAGATGGATAACAGATACTGCAGCAAACTGGATTTACCCGCTTATGTAGACATCTTAATAGACTTTCCCACTTAGGTCTCATGGGCAATAATGTCCTTACAAAAATAAAATAAACCGTACTGGCATAATGTGGAACAGAGATCTCTACCAGCATTTTAAAATGTCATTTTAGGTACTAGATTTAGTTCAGAGAGAAAATCTGAATTTGTGTGTTTGTCAAAGCAGATGGCTACTTAAATTTGATCTGCAAATCGAAAAGCGCTAATTATTTCCTCTTGCAGCACTAATTTAGAATTTTGTCCTGATGCTTTTCATCAGATCCCTGCATTTTAAGACCTTTAGGTGAAATGTTGCGAAAAATAAACCCTACGCAACTGTAATTGGATTCAGGCACTTGACTTTCTGTTAAAAAAACAAACCTCTGAACTTCTGTGCCTTGCCACTAAGGGGACTGCTCTTGCCATCCAGAATGCAATCATGATAACTGGGATTCTTAAAGCAGGCCTTGTAAGAGACCCGCAAAGTTTCCTCTAAATTAAAAATAATTAATTGCCAAAAATACCTCTAATTTTATGGATTAAAGTCATTAGAACAGCTTCGCTGCCAGTTTATCTCGCAGCCCTAGCTTTTCACTTTTCTATTACCGGTAGTTGGTTCACACATATTCACAGAACTTTTTCATAACAGGAAGTGTGGGTAGCTGGGTGGCTGCAGATTGGTGGAGAACTGTTTACTGGAAAAACAAAGTTGGCCCCCTCTCAACGATCAAGTAAGCTCCACACTGACTGACATTCTGGTAAGATTGTTCTCTCTGATTAAAAACTGGACCTGTTGCTGTCAAATAAACTCCCCCTCTCACCTCCTGATCCTGACATTTGCCTTACACTAGAGCTTGAAGTTTTCATTTTGCAAATATACTCTCTCCCTCACTCCTTTGTCCCCTCACACTTTTCGCTCATATGGTAAAAGTTTTGATTTTATTAGACACTTTGTGGCATTTTTTGGATGTCTGGATCACTGAGGCACCACAAAGTGCTGCAGGGCTCGCTGCTTTGACCCATGCAGGCTCCCAGAGATCTCGCTTCTTCACATTGGACATGCCCCAAATCCCTTTTAGTCATCCTGCCTTGGCTCAGGGTTGTTTTGGATCTGGTGCTCAAGATTTTGAAACCCTAGTTTAAAGCTGTGTGCATCCTTAGTTTGAAGGAGGGGAAGGCTTTAGCTCTGGTACTACTATAGCAGTGTTGATTCTCGGCATCTCTGGTTAAAGAATGTTAAAATGAAAACTATGGAGAACTGCTGCAAGCCAGGTTAAACATTACTGGACTAGATAGACCAATGATCATTAATTTTTTGACCTATCTATTCAAAATACAGTGGTACCTCGGGTTACGAACTTAATTCCTTCCAGAGGTCCATTTTAAACCTGAAACCATTCTTAACCTGAGGCGTGCTTTCGCTAATAGGGCCTCCTGCTGCCACACAATTTCCATTCTCATCCTGGGGCAAAGTTCTCAAACCGAGGTACTACTTCCAGGTTAGCTGAGTTTGTAACCTGAAGTGTTTGTAACCCGAGGTAGCACTGTAATAATTGTAATACAACTACTACTGCTGCTACTACTATTACTACTGCTGCATAATAGGAAGAAGAAGAAGAAGAAGAAGAAGAGGAGGAGGAAGAGGAAGAGGAAGAGGAAGAAGAAGAAGAAGAAGAAGAAGAAGAAGAAGAAGAAGAAGAAACAACAAAATGGCCATAGCTCATGTTTAATATTGCTTAGCATGTACAGTGGTACCTCGGGTTACAGACGCTTCAGGTTACAGAGTCTGCTAACCCAGAAACAGTACCTCGGGTTAAGAACTTTGCTTCAGGATGAGAACAGAAATCGCGCAGCGGCGGCATGGCAGCAACGGAAGGCCCCATTAGCTAAAGTGGTGCTTCAGGTTAAGAACAGTTTCAGGTTAAGAATGGATTTCCAGAACGAATTAAGTTCTTAACCCGAGGTACCACCACTGTATTTATTTCCTTATTTTGTGTTCAAAGCACTTCACATATATTTCAGTAAACCTTACAGCACCTCTGGAAGGTTGGTCAATAGTTCGAATCTTGTACAGTGAAGACTGTGGTTAGAGATAGCAGCTTGCCTAAAATTACCTAGTGAGATTATGGCAGATATGTGTGTCTAACTGGTGGCTTCCTTGTTCACAGTAGCTACCATTAGCTGTGGTCATACATGTCTTGATTTGATCCATGCTAAGAGCTTCTTTTTTGTTTTACAATTTCCTTATAGTTTTTGTTTTCAAAAACTGTCAGTTATATAGCAGAATCGGCCAAACCTATGAGCTGTAGTATATGAGACACTGCAGATGATTTCATGTATACAGAACTAAAAACAATATAAAGCCAAAGGGGGAAATTTAGTTGCAAAAGGAACTGTTTACATCAAACATCAACTAATTTGAGCAAATAAAAATGAAAGAATACAGAATCTTGAACTGGTTCTCAAAATGATACCACTATCATTATAAACATGAAGATAAAGGCAGATCAATACATAGAGAAAATGTGGTTGATTATAAAGGAAGAAAGTGGAGCACAAATTATGTGATAGTTATAGGAATTTTTTTAAAAAAATGGGCTGGGCTAAAATGAGAGTCAATGCAAGAGCCCTGAGTACAACTAGGGCCTTGCGATACAGTTTGTAATCAACCAAAAATATATAGCATCATTACTAATGCTATATGTGTTGCCAGGGCTTCCAGGGGACAGAAATCACTGAACAATCCAAGCTTTGTTTACTGGCAGAGATTCTCTTCAAGGGCAAATCATTTACTATACCACACAATAAGGCACTGCTGTCTTTTGCTAATTAAGTGGCATTCAATAGGCAACTGATACAATAATTTCCCTTTATGGTTTTAATGACTTTTTATCCAGCCATATAAATGATAAATGATTTCAAGTCTCAAGTCTTCTGTTAGGACGTGACTGCTAAAAGCACTTTGCTTCACCCCTCCATCTCTCTCTCTCTCTCCCCCCCCCCCAAAAAAAGTGTTTCTGGAATTTTTTGAGCTTTGTATCTACCTGTGGAACACCCTCCCAGTACAGCTACAGCAGGCAGCTGCACTTCAGGCTTTTGAGAAAGCCTGAAAGAGTCGTTTGTCTCTATTGGTCCTCCTTGAGTAATTTTTCACCCTGATTGCTAGAAGCTATTATATTTTTATGTTCCTGGAGTTTTGAACTTGTTTCATGTTTGGGCTTAATGATACAGATTTTTATATTGTAAGGGTGTGTGTGTTGTATGACACTTTGCATAGCTGCCAACTCCCTGGGGCCCTGGGTGCCCGAGCACCCACAAAATTCCCTATGAAGGGCCTGGGCACCCACAAATTTCGGTGCCAGGGCCATGCACGCTGCATGGCACCCACAGCCCCGGGCACCCACAGTTGTGGGGCCCAAGCTGGCACTCCTGACACTTTGGATGGGCTTTGCGTGGAAAAGCAGGTTATAATTCAAAGAAAAATCAAAAGAGGGTTTTTTTTGGCAAGGGTGTGTGTGCATGCTGAATAGCGCTAGTTATTGGGTTGGGTTTGATAAGTCCCCCAGCTAACATCGGGCAAGTTGAACTGTAAAGGATTGAAAGGCCAACCATGATTTGCACCTTGGGGAGACAGAGTGAGGAGTTTAACTCTCCCGCCGCAGCATGGTCCCAAAGAAAATCACTCCCTGAAAGCACTATTGGTAAAGGAAAGGTGTGGTCCTATCCAGCTTTACAAGGGTAAGATAGCATAACTCTAATGGTTATGGGGTTGCTCGTGCGTAAGTTGTCGCCACTCCTGGGTAGGTGGCCTGGTTAAACCTTTCCTGGCTGGACAGCCCCTCACTTCGTGGCTGCTCAGTCGCTGGCAGAATCCGACAGTGGGCGTTTCTTCAACCTTTTCCAACATAAAAGTTGTTTGACGCCCAGTCTCCTCCTAGCCTCCCTGCGCAGAAGCCTTCTGCGCAGGGTGGGCGTGGGTAGCGGAGGACCTGTGCTCTCTCCGCTGGTGTCCAGTGAAGAGTCTCGGAGCCTGCTCTTCGCTTCCCCCATTGGCCCCCCTCCATCCCTGGTGTCGCGCTGAATTTCTTCCCCAACAGGAGACCTGTCTCTCTCCCTACTTGGCCCCTCTCTAGCATCGTCGTGGAGCCTCTCCTCCTCCTCTCGTTCCGATGGCAGTTCCCTGACAATAACCTTGGAGATACTTGGAGGAAGGCAGGATATGTAAATGTGTTCATACATAACTGCTGGGACTGTGCTGACCTTAGAAGGAAAAAATGATTGTGAATTCACCCTCCCTTCATCATTGTGTTTGGGGATAAACAAAACTTCTGTAACATTGTTCCATGTGTTTATGAATGAACAAGTCTGTCCATCTGTGTACTTTCCCTTCCTCCTGAAATGCTCTGGTAGATGTACTGCTAGGTTGAGACGCAGAGGAAGGTAACAGCCACTTCTGGGTGGGCTGGGTGAGCTGTGGCCACAAATGCTTCTTTGTGTGGCATCGAGCAATTACTACCACTAGTCCCTACTTTTGTTTGTAAGTCATAGAAATGCAGATTTCAAGTTCATGTCACTTTCACATGACGTTCTCCACAAACCCATTCCACCCTAATCTGCTTTTTTTTTTTTTTAATCTGCATGAGAATTCATATTATATAAATGCTGGGGGGTTTTTTAAAAAAAGTAATTTTTTCTCACAAACTGCACATTTCCTAATTAGTTTCTCTCAAATTATGCATTTTCAAACGCATTTTTCTTGATGCATTTTAATAATTTTCTGGACCAAGAACTATATCTCAAAATCCAGAGAAGTATGAAATCTAATGGTTGATTGTAATTACATTCCAATCTCCACATTCGTCTGAGCATCACAGATCATAATTAGCCAAGAAAAATATCCTCCAGCATCCTTATCTGCATGTGTTTAGTGCCAATAAATCAAAAGGTTGTCTAGCAATCAACTACTGCTATGCCACATTAAGGGAAATGAGAAAAGCTTCCATACTTAACAGGACTGGACACAATGGGTCAGAAGGGGTGAGCAGCAACGAGCAGATCTGTTGTCAGAATGCACAACTAAGTGAAAGTGTAGAATTTTATGCCATCCAGCATTTCATAGATGGAGCACTTACTTCATGTGTCTCCTGCGTAAGGGATCTAAAACATGAAGAATGATAACACTAGTGCATTTCTTTAGGCTGAAAGAAACAAAAGAAAAGGATGAAGCCCCATCGGGGCCATATATGTATTCCTATCAGGATCTTTAGCCAGTGGGAAGGTCCACATCAACAAAAAAATTGAAAACTTTATAAAAATTATTTAAAAAGAAGAAGAAGAAGGAGTGACAAGGGCCTGTGGTAGAAGTAATATAAGGCAACAGACCAAAGGAGTAATAAGTAGCATGCAAAGAGAGAGCATGATTTGGAATTGTGCTCAAGTAACTGATACCCTAAAAATATGAAAATATCTTATTTCTGAGTTGATACTCAAGATTTTCCTGCATCATTATTCAGTTCTGAGCCTCATCTTCTTGGGAGCGTGAAAGGATCCACATCTCTCTTCCAATGCGCCACTAGTCCCTCTTTAACAAACTTTTTTACCTGACATTGACGGAGTGATAACGACATCATCTTTCCCCCTCCCTTTCATCTTACCTGATTCCAGTGCCTGTTGTCAAGGTGACAGAGGCAGAAGCAGCAGTTACATCTTCCCTCTGTCCATGGTGTGCTGCACAGATGACCCAGGTGCTGAGCACTCTAATACAATAATGATTTCCCCAACCATCAGTCCACCTGGCACCCTGGGAAAATTAAATTTCCAAAGGTCTCCAAAAGCTGTTTTGCTGCTATAGCCATGATCTGCCATGCCAGTGCACTGCTGTGTGCACTGCTGCCACAGCAGCCACATAAGGGGAGGGGTGAAGTGCTAATCTGGTGGACAGGGATGAGGGGTGAGTGAATAAGTTGAGTTGGCAGGGACAGAAGAGTTCTTCTCCAGCTTGGATTTCTTATCCAAGCTGGCAGCGATCTTGAGTCCTAAAGCCTTGGATTGGCAGTCAGCATGCTAAGCTCTGGGTTTCATATTCTGAGCCAAGGAATTACAAACTTTGGCAACAGCACTAAACAGCACTGAGTACAACATAAGGAATAGGGAGTGGGGTAACAGCAGGCCAAAGTGGAAACAGGACCAACAGCAAAATGTGGGGCAAAGCCAGCTGAGAACAAGGGGAAAGAAGTTAAAGCAGGCACCCCCACACTCAGCTACAGTTCATCATTGTGGCTGTGTTTCCATACTTGCTGATGATAGGCGGAGAGATAGTCTACAGCTAAAATATATATCAGTTGTTGTCACATTCTAGTTCTTCTGGTAGCTGTCCACACCAGCCCACAAATCCTGGCTCCAACAGATGCTTTGCTTCAAGCCCAGCATTGGCACCTCCGAGTTGCCCGCAAAAAGCTATTGCAAATGCTCTAATGTCTAAGTTTTACACTAAGAGAACAGTTTGATGAAATGGTCCATACACAAATGTGATTATCCAGTAAACATTCAGACATAGATGTTTCATTAAGCACAGGCATACAGGGGTAGAAAGTCATCTTCATAATGTTTTTAATTAGGATTTTCTACAAATGGCATTTAAACTACCAATCCATTTCCGACATGTGAGACATGAATAAGGTTCTGACCCTGTTGTACCGATTGGAAGGATTTTTAGAATAGCAGAAAATTTTAATTATTAAAAGGTTGTCTAGGTGGTTCCGCTCTGTTTGCCCATAACGGTCTCAATATGTTGTGATTGTTTCAGTACTCCAAAACCCAGCAGCAGCAAACTCTTGCCTCTAGCATGCTGAACCCAAGCGTTTTCGAGCAGCCAGCAAATTGAAAAGCTGCTATCAAGTTTAACGCATGTTTTGTAGCCCCGCATGAGCCAAGAATATGCCAACATCTCTCTCACTGCTTCTTTATTTGTGATATTTAAGCTACTACAGTCACAGGCATAAATCACTTCTGCCAGACAGGTACACTCCTGACACAGTCACCTATGCATCATGAACAGTGCTCTCCCTGCCCCTTCAGAAACGCACCCTTTAAAAAACTGAAAATAACAATAGTTAAAAGAAAAGTGGGGGGATGATGAATATTGTTGTGAACAACTGAGCTTAAATAAGGAAAGTCAGTCCGGGGTGTAGATTAATGAACGCAAGAGGGAGTAAAGATATCCAGCATTGGCTCCTGTGATCAGTAGGCATGAAGCCTTAGTATTGGCAAGGCCCAATATGTCAACTTCTGCCTTTGCCTGGTCATCAGAGCAGGACCTTCTGCTTGCTGCTTCTGGCTCCCAGCTGCAGGGAGACACACACTCTTATTCTAGATTTTGGTATGGTATTCTCTCTCTCTATGGTATTATATATTATTATATGGTATTATAGATTTAGGAAGGGATGTGGTCTAAACCACTGAGACTCTTGGGCTTGCCGATCAGAAGGTCGGCAGTTCAAATCCATGCAATGGGGTGAGCTCCTGTTGCTCTGTCCCAGCTCCTGCCAACCTGGCAATTCGAAAGCATGCCAGTGCAAGTAGATAAATAGGTACTGCTGTGGTGGGAAGGTAAGCGGCATTTGTGTGCACTCTGGTTTCCGTCGCGGTGTTCCATTGCACCAGAAGTGGTTGGGTCATGCTGACCACATGACCCAGAAAGCTGTCTGAGGACAAATGCCAGCTCCCTTGGCCTGAAAGCGAGATGAGCACCGCACCCCATAGTCGCCTTTGACTGGACTTAACTGTCCTGGGGTCTTTTACATTTACCTTTCTACCTATGGTTTTCTAGAACCCTGTAATTCTTTTCATGTTGAACTCCAGTAAGAGATACTGGCAAGATGTAAGTCACCCACTTGTATGGAGATAAGATAATCCCTACTCTTGTGAAACAGACCTCTGAAAACATGGTGGCTTTGCCCACTTGCCTGCCTTCTTACTCCTAGCCAGCCCAGAGGATGGCCTTGAATGTTAGCTTCCTCCACCCTTAGTCTCAGTGGTGCCTTTGCACAACTCAGCAGGGAGGAAGAAGGGGACACAGCTAGAACTAGTCAGCTGTGCCTGTGATTGCTGCTTGCTCCAACTTCTGTTAGTTTCCCTCTTTTCTACCTACCTGTCCCAATGGGTATTAGGTGCCACTGAAAGGTATTAGTTTACTACTTTTCCGGTTAATCACAAACGAGTCACAATCACAAACAAAAGTACAACCTGCGACTCGTACCATACAAGCTCGACATAAAAAGAATTTCCCCCAGTGAATTAGAGCTTTGTTAAACAGATCCAATAGAGACTACATCTAGTTAAAACAGATTCTTTCTGGTATTCTGCAGTAATTGGTATAGTTATTCATTGTTTGTATGGCACATTGCAACTTTGAGAATTTAATATGCAGTTTTATAAAGTTCTGGGTTTTATTGTCATTTGTATTATTGTGTGTGTGGACACTTGTTATGTATAGTTTTGCTTCTATAGCCCTGACCTCACCCTGACAATAGCAATAACAGGGCTTGTGGCTACGACCGCTTGTGCCTGCAAGGAACGTCTAGTGTTTCCACACATTGACAGGAAGAGAGTTTTTATTCTTTTTAAACACTTGCTGAATTCCTCTTATATTTATTTGGCTAGACTAGCTCCCCCCGCTCCTTCTTCTCAAGTTCAAAGATGTGTCCTTTTAAAATATCGGGCCCATCATCTTTGAACTACTTACAGATTATCTCTGAGAGCAGCTTCCTCACCTTTGTTCCCACCCTTATCAAATTTAACTGACCTTGAAAGCTGAGTCATGTCGATCTGTTTAATCAAGAATTGGCAAATATTATAAATGACGTGGTCCCTGCACATTTTAAATCTATCCCATTGACATCTTCACCTTGCCATGCAGAAGAGCAGCCCTGGAGCTGGAAAACAACTCCCAAATGCTTTGCTCAAACAATGGAAAGCCATTGTCATTTCTGTTCAGGTTGCTGTTTTGTATACAGAGCAGTATTATTGGCTTCAGTTCTGACATCAGCTCTGGGCAGCCTAGGGCAGCTGCTGGGACCCCACCACCCAGTCTGGGCCCACTGGCTCTGATACAAGTCTTGGGCCCTGTGTGTCAAGTGACTGATCTCCAAGCCTCTCTTTAAATTTCCCAGATTGACACTATATCAGGCACTCTGGGACCTCGGGGTGCTGCTGCCAACACCACCAGGTAATCTGGGAGGGGGGGCATCAATGTAAGAGAGCACTTTCCCCAGAGCCCCCTCAGATATGGTGCTGGTCCTAAGTTAGGGATGCCATATTTCCAAAAGTGAAAATTCAGACAGAGTTGTTTTGCTGAGCTGCCTGAAGGCTTACTGAGAATGTGGAAGGAGGCCACTTCCCACTCAGATCCCAACCCTAACCCTGCAGAAAGCCATCTAATTAGACTTTAATTTGATTTTGACCTGTTTTTAGGAGGTAATTTAATTATTGTTTGATTTTAGACTAATGTTATATATTTGATGTTAGCCACCCTGAGCCCAACCTCGGCCGGGGAGGGTGGGATATAAATAAAAGTTTTCTATTATTGTTATTTAAATCTTTTTGTGTTTGAATGCATGGAGCACTGAAGCTGCCTTTGAATCCAAAGGGGTCTCCAAGTCTCCTCCAGCCATCTTGCCATATGAGCTAATTCCTCCTTGGCTGTGCCATTCTTTGTTACCCACTCTCTGCCCGACTTGGTCCAGTTATTAAGCAAGGAACATAAAAAAGGCTATTGCCTAGTAAGTGGGATATGCAGTGAATCACTTGTGGACTATGAAATGCTCTTCTTAAGCATCCCTGATGGTGAAACAGGTAAATATACAGGATGACTGAAGTGATGCTGAAACATTTTTTTTTTCAATGGCCTGCATACTCCAAATGATCACATGCCCATGGGTAGGGACCAAAAGGGTGATCTCTGAATGTACTTTGCTATATTTAGTAAGCCAGTGATGTGAAGCCAGTGACTTGTTACTTGTTCTTTCATTAAAACAACATTTCACTGTATCCTTTAAATGTACAGTTAAAACGTTGCCTTTTCACATCTCATTAGACCTTCACTGAGGAGATGGTGCTTCTCCTGATGGCTTGTACTTTTTGGTCACAGCATAGTTCAAAAATAATGCAAAACTTTTTGCAACTGCATAGCAACCTTTCCCATCAAGATTCATTAATGTGTGGGGAGTGGGAATACAGTATGCTGGATTAATTGTTGGGCAGTTACTATGGGAAAGAACTGAGCTTTCTTTTGTTAAACATTTTTGCTCTGGCAGAGCTAAAGCCTAAGCTATTCAAATATTCTCTATTGTTAAAAAATAAAGCTTGTCATAACGAGTGTCGTCTTTTTTTAAGAAGATTAGTTCTATCAGACCATATTTTTATTCAAGTAATAAATGCTAATTCTAGCATAGTAAAGCCTGATTAATCAAAATAGATTAAAACAGATTAATCGGGATCTCTTTGTTTTCATTCCTCCCATACACACAACAGAAAAGAGCTACTGTTGCCTCTATAGCTCTGTTTCCAAAGAGCATTTGTCCAGCATCTTTGGTCAGTGTAAACAGAGAAATTAGAGCTTCTACAAAGCCACACGGACAAGTTTATACCTATGTTCTCACAATGCCGGAAATGTATTTCCAATACTTCGTCACACAGTGCAGAATTAAACTGTGGGATTCATTCCTACAAAATATAGTGATGGCAACAAACTTGGATGATGTTAAAATACAATTTGACAAATTCATAGTAGGTAAGGCTATCAAGGGCTACTAGGCACGAAGGATAGCTATGTTCTGCCTCCATTGCTGAAGGCAATGTGCCACTAGTTACTGGGAAGTGCAGATGACAGATTCGCCCATCTCTAGTGGCAAATGAAAAGGGGATTCCTAAGTGAACAAAAGAGGCCAGTGTGTGGCGAGGCATTGTCTTAATTGCCCTAGGATATGGGATATTTTAGCAAGCGTCCTTAGCCTAAACCAGAAAGGATTTGGATGCTCTCTTGTCCATGATGCCAACAAAGGTTGGTGACTGATCCTGCTTGTACACCCCATCCTTTACAGCCAGCTCTTGCCAGCTAGCTATCACATATAAGATGAAATCTGAAAAAGAAAAAGGAGGGTCTGGAGAAGAAATGGAGGCAAGCTGGTGTTCTTTGGCAACAGTCTCCCCTTTTGATGTCACTGTAATATCAACCTTCATATAAGTAATCACAAAGCTTTTATCCATCCATCATGATTATCATTTCTACCTGTTTATAAACATGCACACCACAGGACCTGAATACATTTGGTTAACTGAACCTATGATTGTTAGCAATATTATCTGTTATTTTCCCACTATGTCTCTCTGCCTCAGTAGGAGAACAGCAGACTGATGCAGTATTAATATTTCTAAACATCTGGCAATTCCTGTAAGACTTCATTTACTTTAGAAGCATGGAATAAAAAGCTGGGAATGTGTTTAAAATTGACTTCAGAGAAATAAACCTCCTTCTTACACTCTCTCATATTATATGCTTCAACAATATATTTTTTTATTAGGATCACTTTTGTTTTTAATGATGCTGAAGTTATACAGCCTCAGGAGTGAAAATGACCTTGAGGCCGACAATATAAATCATAGCCTCTGTACTATCCATTTTTTACTGCTAGAAATAACAAAATATTAGGTAGTAAAAGTTAAAAGCATCCACATGAAAAGATTGAAGAAACTTAAATCAATGTTAATTTTGAAAAGGAAAAGAGCATTCATTTGGAAGGGAAAAAACCCCAACAACTTGCAACACTGGAGGCTATTTTGCAGACAGTTCAGTGCTTAATATTTAACAAACGATGTGATTTGTCAACAGGTTTAAAACTGTCTGCATTTTTATTGCTTTCTCTGCCCCATTCGTGGTTGTCCATTGAACAGCAGTTGAAAAGAATTATAGAAAAGCTCCAGCACCAGAAAAGTTTTAGGAACAAAGGAAACTGACTTCTTCTGAATCAGATCATTGGTCTATCTAGCTCACTATTGTTTACAATGACTGACAGTGCCTCTCTCATGTTTCAGGTGGAGATATCTCCCAGCCTTACCTGGAGATGCTGAGAATTGAAAATGGGACCTTCTGCATTCACAGCAGATGTCCTACCATTCTGCTACACTCCATTTTGTGTTTTACATTATGTGTGTGTTTTCAAAA
Organism: Podarcis raffonei; assembly: GCF_027172205.1. Taxonomy (NCBI): domain Eukaryota; kingdom Metazoa; phylum Chordata; class Lepidosauria; order Squamata; family Lacertidae; genus Podarcis; species Podarcis raffonei. Next base: position 36,997,804 of record NC_070602.1, on the reverse strand, counting down.
ATAGTAAGTTAATGCCTCAGTTACTAAAGGCTAGCAAATGAGATCATATTCCAGTAGCCCTGTTCTTTGCTGATATTTTATTTACCAAATAAGTTGTTGATGGTTTGTTGATCTCTTTTGTACAGAATTTGTACCAACTGAGCCATGTCATTCTGATGGGCTGGCAATGAAAGCACACAAGGAATCAGAAAGATGCTTAGATGCTGAAACTGTAATCATGATTTTAAAGCAAGTCTTTCTGAAAGCAGAGGATATAATCTCTATTATAATTCTCCATTTTTACATAATCATATTCTGGATTTGCATTTGGTGCAAACATAGCTGTAATTACTCTTTATGCCCAATTGTTTATGTTCCCTCTCTTCTCCCTCCCCCCAAACTTATTGATGTTGTTTGTTTGCAACGGGTGCTGTGTGTGCAAACATTATTTTGCAGCACATAAAAAGAAGACTCATTCGTAATTAGCTACACAGCTGTACACACAGTAGTCTCCTTCGTATTGTGTCACAGAGCTTCCTTATCCAACTAGTTTTCTAAGGATAAAACCCTTGCCCACCCTACTTGAATGATACTCAATGTGTTGTGATTCAGAAATACAAGAAAACAACCTCATATCAGATTTCTTTTTATTCACCAATACAGTATATCTATCACCTAGTATGGGGAAGAAGAAGCAGTAGAAAGGATGTAAATCTGTCCCTCCCTTTCTTAATCTTGCCACATAAGGTCTGGTTTACATATGACAGGAAATCCCACACAGTCACCCCCAGGAGCAGTGATCAAATGACAAGGAAGGCCAGAGAACGCAAGGGTGACCCAAGATGTTTTGCTGCCTCAGGCCAAAGACAAGATGGCCCCATTCCACCTCCACATGTCTAATGGTCTGGCATTTGACTCTGACTCCATCACTGGTGATGGGACAACATCATCCACATCACCTGTGAGCAACAGGTTAGCTTATGGGAGCAGGGTACATGTATGATATGAATGTAGCCACTATTGGTCCTTCCTTAATGGACTTCTTTTTCTCACCGTTCCATGCCCCACCCTTTTGCGCAGGTCACATTCTGAGGTCCTTAGCAAGAGGCATTACATCTGCTGCTGCCTCTCTTTCAAAAGCAGAAAAACCATTATTAAGTAGAGCTGAGTTGCAATATCAGTAGGATCATGCAGTACAGGTCATGCTGGATTGTACTACTTGCAGGTGAGAATGCCCCATATCTATCATCTATCTATCTATCTATCATCTATCTAGTGCTTTTTTCCTAAAAAGAATGTTTAGGGGTAATCTCATTTTCCTACTCATATTGAAATACTGCCCCTCAATGAGGCCAAACTTAGATTCACAAAATGTTTAGGGGTATGCATACCCCTGCGTACCTCCAGAAAAAAAGCTATCTATCATCTATCTATCATCTATCTTTTTATATCTATTATCTATACCTTCAATGCATGCAGAAAACAAATATGGCAATGGAGAAAGGTTGAACCATGATAAATGTGTTGGTTGCTCATCTTGATGGGAGGCTGATAAAATCAGCATCAAGAAATTGCTTTGAGATACAGAGACAATTTGAGATTGCTTTTTGAACTGCTGCTTTTCACGTAAGCTCCATCGGGTACCAGCAACAAAACTCAGCCTCTTACTCCTCTAGTACTGTCATTGAAACACCTTTGAAATCAGTGGCATTCCTTCAAATCCTCTGCAGTTTCAGGACTACAGCCTCGTGTGCTAATCTTTAGTGTCTGTCCAGTCCAATTTTTTTTCACTTTCCTCAGTAATCTTACATTTTTTGAGATGAACTCACTCTTGTAATGGGAGCCATTTCAGCTTAAGTAATTAACATGTCGTGGTCAGTCTTCGTGGTGATTTATTTTGTTGGATTTACTTTGAAAAGACTTCTAGGCCATGCTGGTTTTTCAATATATTGGCTAAATTAATTTGTTTTTTTCCCTGATGAAACATCAGTGCTTCTGGAAAAATTATTTATTAGCTCAATTTAATAAATTCATTTGAGGGGGGACGATATTTTCCTATTAAGATAGGTATAGTCATTCCATAGCTCTGATTCTAGAATGCCCCAGAGAGCACATATCCTTTAAATAGGCATTTTAGAATTATTGAGACCTTTTCTATATGTCAGGAACGTGGCCCCCCAGAGCGCTGGGGATGAGTTAGACTCAGATACTGAACTAGGGACTGACTCTGCAGATGAGAACTGCCTGTCAGAATTGAGATAGGGCAGTTTGACCCCCCACTTTTTGGAGAGGATTCTATTAGCTCTCAAGGAGAGGAAGAATTAGAAGGCAGCCAAAGCGTTGGTAGGCAAACAGCAGATAAGCAGTGGTCTGAGTCTGGGTTGAGTGAGAGTGAGGAGGAGGGGGGAGGTCAGCCTCTCCGTCCCAAATCCAGGCATTTGGATAAAAGTCAGGCGCCCTTCCTGTTATGGGAGGAGCGAAACTTCAGACTGGCCACCAAACGTAATTGCGAGCAGGCGAGATGCCAGGCTCTGGATGTGTCTTTTTGTAAATAAACCTGCACAAAAACTTCCAGAGAGTCAATTTCTTCTTATCAGAGCTTGCTTTTCTGCTAGAGATCATTACACTATACATGTTATAATATTTATAAATAATTCTTATTGAAATCTTGTTTCTTGATAATAAAAATGCTAGTGGTAAAATATACAAATATGTCGTTCAGTATTTCCAACTTGATCATAAAAAGATATACACACAGTTTAAACCTTTTTTTCATTTATTCATCACTAGTCAAAATATTAGTGTATTTTCCATTTCAGAGAATGTATGCCCTTCCTCCATGGCACAGTATCCTACTTTCTACAGTTCTTTTTTTAATTTTTTAGAATTTTGCTATTATCTCCCAGTTAGGCTACATGGTTGATTAGAATACATGTGCTATTAAGCTGGGTCTGGGCGCATACATACATACATACCCTCTTTGCAACACATGAGGAGGGATGAACATTAACATCTCTGGCTTTTTGTAGACCTCCATGATATGGAGAGGGGCCTCCTGTACTTAGGCAATGTGCCAGAAGCAGTCTGAGTAAGTGCAGATAGCACAATTTTGGACAATAAATAGAAAATGGAGCGCATGTTTCTTGGAAAATATGCATACTGACTGGAGAAGGTGCATATTGCCTGGAGAATGTACAAAATGCAGTTGAGATATGTACACTCCCCAAAGCCTTTGGGAGATTATTAATAATAGCTTGAGAATGTACAAAATTTAGTCACTATAGGCAAATTCCTAAAGGCCTGGTGAGGATTATTCATAATGGTAGCAAAATGTACAAAATTCAGCTGGCATAGCGCCAACGGCTAATGGCGGATTCCCTCCGAGCTCTGGAGGGAATCGGCTCTACAGGATTAGGGTCGTACCGCTGCGGCGACGCGGAGACCCTTAAAAATCACAGGCGCTGAAGCCTGTGAACTTGGTGACTCAGCGGGCACCATTTGTGCCCCCCCGACCCGCGAAGGAGCCTTTTTAAAGGCTCCGGAACGGGGGACGGGGTGAGCAGCGCAGTGCTGTGAGCCGTCTGCTCCTCCTGTGGAGTGAAGCCGCGTGCCATGGCCGGAGAGCGCTGACTACTTCTTGTGATTTGGACTCCAAAATAACAACCCGTGAGTAGTACGGAAATTGGATTTTTAAAGAATTTTTTTTGAAGAATTAGGTACGATCGGGGGAGGTGTAAACAGGAAGTCAGCCTCCTCCTCCTGTAAACAACCTAAAGCAAGGACCTGCTAACTAAGGTCGAGAGAATTTCTCTTTCATCATTTGATAAAAGATATCAATTTCACGATTCAAAACTAGAAGAAATCTTACTGGAGGATAAGAGCTAATTTTTCGGAGTTGAAGTGCCACCCTCCCGGACCCGGGAGTGATCCGCAAGAGAGCCTGCTGAAGGTACTGTAAGAGTTTGACAGCTGTCAAATTAGCTGTCAGACGGAAAGAGAGAACTTTGTTTCTGTTGCTTCTGCTGGCTATATTTGTTACAATTTGACTATATTTCGTTGAAAATAAGGAAGAACCGATACAAACTAATCTGATTTTTGGGTTTGAACTGGAAAGAACACTAAGTAACCAAAATCCCTCTAGAGGGGGTTCTGGGACATTACAAGAATGGCTGAAGGAGGGGAAATTCAAGCTGAACTGGACAGAGTCTTTGTTCTCTTGGGAAAGTTACAAGGCCAAATTGATGTTTTGGCTACAAATGTTACAACTCTGGACTTAACAATAAACAAACTCATTGAATCTGACAAGGAATTGACACAGGAAGTTCATGCAGCTGAACAAGAAGAGAAACTGGAGAGTTTTGAGAGTGGGAAGAAAGAGATATATGGTGTTCCTGAGAAAGAGGAAGGAGGAGCTGTAATTGTACAGAGGGCAAAGGAGAGCCAGAGGCCTGGCATGATGGCTGTAAAGGAAGATAAGAGCTTGATGGTGAAAATTTGGTTTGAATTGGAGATTGAAGAATGAAGAGATCTTCTTGTGTGGAGATCTGAAGACCTATGGATTACAAATCTGATTAAAATGGAAGTTGGAGCTTTTGGGACATTTGAATTTAAAAAGAGTAAGAAACAAGACTTAGGCTCCAATTTTGAGTGTGGAGGCCTGGCTGGAAGAAATATGGACTTTATTGGACTAGAGCTTCTCCGAGATTTGGTGTTTAACACTAAGGATTATCCAAAAAGCCGGCAGAGAGGAACTGAGAGAGAATTGAGAGCCTCGGACGTGAGATCCCTAGGCTGAAAGTAGACTAAGACTGATGGACATTTGTTGGGGATTGAAACCGGGAAAGGAGGGGTGGAGTTTGGGAATCCAAAGGGGGCTTTGTTTTTATGTTGTTTGGTTATATGTATGAGAATTGGGGAAATCGTGGAAGGGAACTTAGGTCGACTTTAGGGAAAAAAGGTTTTAAGTATGAGAATAGATATGTAATTATTGATGTTTATAAGTTATAAATTTAAATTTATAAGTCAAAAGTTAAAAAGTTAAAATTGGTTTTTTAAAATGACCGAAATGTTAAAAGGTTAAGAATTGGGGATAAGAACTTGTTGAGCTAACAATTTGAACTGGAATACAAGAGGGGGAGGTGGGGGGAAGTCAAGAAAATATGTCATTGAAAGTGAGGGCTTTGAATTTTATGTGTTTTTAAATCTTTTTTTGTTTGTTTTGTTTTTTTGTGTGTTTTTCTTTGACTTTTTTGGATAATGGAAAAATCTTAATATTTAAAAAAAAAAAATTCAGCTGGCATATTCCCCAAGGTCTGCTGGGGGGTATGCATATTGACTGGGAAATGTGCACAGTTTCCTCTTCCTGGAAGGATTATGCACACATTCTTCAAAAAGACTGGTAAATGGACACAGCAGCTGGTTACTATGCACATTAACTGTTTGACTTAACAAATATATAAATGACATATCTATTAGTGGTTTGCTAGGTATCTTTTCAGCTTTCCCCTATTTCTTTACAAATGATTCCAGTCTTGTAAAAAAGTATGAAATGGCTATGCAGTTGTACTCGCAAGAGCCTGTGTGCATCTCTAGTTCCCCGGAAGCATCAATCTGCTCATTGTTGTTGCTTCTTACCCAATGCCCAAGTTGACAGTGTCATGCTCTTTGGCTGTGTATTTAACAATAGTCTCCTGCTGCTGCTCCTCTGCAGTTCGTTTAGAACCATCAGAAGTGTTAACATGGGGTTGGAAGGTAGGAAGGCTCAATCAGGACCAAGGTTAAGTACAGGCCTCCATTCAAATAAACAGACTTAAGGAGTGCCTGTCAAGACATTGTGAGACTGCATGACTTCAGGCTGAAGACTGGGATAAGTCTGTGCAAACAGAGCATCTGTCCTCAGCTGGCCAAGGCTGAAGGTTGGCTAGAAGTAAATGCATTCCTACTTGCTTGGTTCCTATTGCCAGACCCTTTGCAAGGTATATGCAGGCCAGTCTCATGTGGGAGTCATAAAGCCATGGCAGAGGCTTGTAATACTGCAGGGTGCCCCCTGACCTCGGCTGACTCACACTCTGTGCCTTACAATGTATTAGAATGTATTGACCTTATATGGTGATGGGCGTAGCAAAAGCCATGACCGGATGAGGTAACGTGAGACATTGGCAAACGGCCATGCGGCTGGGGAGAACAAAGGAGAATAAATCGGAGGAGAGCAGAGAAAGGAGCTGCTCTTACCATCCTGAAAATATAGCTGGCTCTCTGTGTCTTTTTTCTATGCTGTGCGCCATTTAATGATGGCTGGACTCCGTCAGTCTCAGGGCTGCCCATTCTGGGCTTTGTGACATTTCTCTTGCCACTTTGGTCAGTCATTTTATTGGAGAGAAGATCCCGCTAATATTTAAATGCACCTTTCCCAACAAATTCAAAACAGTGCCTCATTCAAAGGATCTAATTTCCAAATAAAACGACATTGAGGACCCAGCCTTGGTTAATGGTCTCAGTGAAAAGCTGACAGTTTTGTGTTTAGGGGAGGCAAAAAGGAAAAGAAAAAGAAAAAAAAGGTAATTCAGCTAGTGCCTCAGCTAGTTAAAATGTTTATGTGAAATTACCTCCTCTACATCGTTAATAGACTTGATTTCACCAGAGGCTAGCATTTACAACTTAGCAGGGTTGGAAACTGTTATTACCCAGTGTAAAAGTCTAACTCCAAAAGACTCGCCTAAAAGGATCGATACACTTGAATTTTAGCAGATCGATGAGATTGGTTTCATCACATTAAAACGAGTGAGAAATTGCCTCACTTAAAAAAAAACCCAGCCAAGATTATCTTCAGTTCTTCTGAAATAACCCTACTGCCTCAAAAAGTTTTTAAGAAAACTAATTATCGAAAGCAGAGGCAAGTAAAAACAACCTGCATATCCCCAATCTTTAGGGATGGGGCGTAGTTCAGTGGTACAGCATCTGTTTTGCATGTGGAATATTCCCGGTTCAATCTCCAGGTATGGCTGAAAGAGGCTCACTGACTGAAATCCTGGAAAACATCTGCCTGCCACACCTGCTTGTCAGTGTAGGAAATACTGAACTAGATAAACCAAGGGTCTGACTCAGTATAAGGCAGCTTCCTACATCCCTAACCTTACAAAAGTTATTTATTTACGATATTTGTATGTTGCCCAAGAAGCATGTTCTCTGGGGATAGTGAAAGTTGTCTTAAATAAATTTTGCCCTAAGTACAGCATTCAACAGTTTTCCCATACTTAAAAAATTTAAAAGCCGAATCAGAAAGGCTGGGTTTTATGGACAGCTTTGATATTAGTGTGATTTCACATGCATGCCCAGTGTGGTGATCCCTAAGGGGCCATAGGTTGCCTTTGCTGGTAGTGTTGCTCTCCAGAAGATTGATCAATCCTGAAATAAGTTGTAATGAGACACATGCTTTCTGTCTCTGGGTGACAGGTTCAGAAAGTCAGTGACTGCTGTATCCAGGGCACATGTGCAAAGGCTATAGAAACATGATGCAATATTACTTGCACACTTTATTCGACATCTACAACCCACTGGTGCTGAAAAAAGGTGTTGTCATTGTTGTAAACCAGGGATTTTGGGTTGTCCAGAGTCATCTGTTTTGCCTATTCTTGTGGTTTTTCACTTATTTTTTAGATGATGTAGTACTGTTGAAATTAAGGACCTTAGACTATTATCTGATCTGAATTTTTATTTCTTGTTATATCAGAATTAGTCAAAAGTTTATTTACAGGTAAAAGTTAATTTATTAAGGCTTGAAGAAGCCATAGAAAATTGTGTCCTTTCTGCCTTTGGTGAGAAGCAATGGAGATTTCATTTCCAAAATATCCTTTTTTGATGGGTAGAGGCACAGCACTGGTGTTGGCTGTTTTGAACTGATTTTGTGCTGAACTGTTAATTACACATGATCCCCTGGTCTGAATTTAATTAAATTCCATTGACTTCCTGTAGAAAGAAAAACCTAAACAAGCTGTATTTCTGTAAGAGCAGTGACGTTTTCAGACACCTAGAAAGTGTTATCTATGCTGACTTTATTGCAGGTCTCATTCTAACAAACTCAACAAGATTTTCATCACCCATGAATGATATCGGGACTTAGATCCACAGAACTATGCATGGTGTTGCACACTTGAACCCAGTGTCTTGTTAGTCACCACGGTGAAAGGGTTGCCCCTTTTAGGAAGATGAATCTAGGCTTTTTGGCCTTCACCTCCAGCTTCCAATTTTTATTATGTTTATATATTCCATGGAAACTCAAGGCAGCATACTTGTGGTTCCTGGGCATTCCCATCCAGGTGCTGATCAGACACAGACCTGGTTTTCTTCAGCACAATTGCTGTATCACACCCTTTCTTGCTATGCTTTTTGTTACACTAGCAGAGGAAAACCGACAGTGTCTTCTGGTTTTTCCTTAAACTGATCAAAGTATGTACATCTATGTGCGAACTGTGTGGTCCACCATTGGTAGTGCCATGGCTCTGCCCTCCTGGTGATGGCATTACTGCCCCCAGGGGTGAGGCAGAGTTGCAACAAGGTTGGCGAGGCACAGGCATGCTAGCTGAGCCAATTTGGCACTCCTGCCATTATGCCCATGCAGTCCTGGCCTCACTGCCACCATGCCCTGCCCCAACACCGACTGGTTGCTCCTATGTGGGAGGCCAGCACAGGCTGAATTGCCTTACGCATGTAACATGGGATCACAGCAGCTTAGTAGACAACAGAGGAATTTTAGCTTAGAGCAGAGATGGAGAACCTGTGGTCCTTCAGATGCTGTTTGACTCCAACTCCCATCAATCCCATCAAGCATAGCCTGGATGGACAGATGTTGCAGGTTAGACTAAGACAGCTTCCTATGTTTCCATTATGTCAATGCTCATTATACAGATTGTTTCTACCCCCAAGATTTTCTTCAGAAAAAACCCCAAATGACAATATTACATTTGCTTACACATGTGCCCTCAAGGTCTTTGAAAAGTGACCTTGTGTCAATTGAGTGTAATCGAGTGTCAGTTGACCACAATCCTTGAGCTTGCCTGAGCACTGAAATATCTAGGTAGCTGCATGATTTGCTCACAGTTACTCAACAGACCTTTTCAAAGAACAAGAGCTAAGCTTAAGGAAACAGCTATTTGAAAATGTTAGTGTTTTGTCATTTTAAATATGTTGGAAATGCGATATCTAAATTTAAAATAACACGATTTAGACCAGACTACTAGAAGAAGAGTCCTCTGAGGTCACTAAAGCTTTGATTTTCCAGTTAGCTTATTTTATAGCTAGTGCTTTAGAAGACATCAAGCCCATAATGAGACAGATCAATCAGTTTGTTTTTATTAGTCTACTGTGTACAATGTATTCGACAATGGTATTCATTGAATCTGATTGTTTGGGAATTTGCATTATACACCATGTTACTTTTAACCTTGAAACTTCAGCACTAGAAGCTGCTGTTTTTAAATTTATAGTTGAATTATATATCTGTATTAGAAATTGAAATTTTAAGTAGGAGTTTGAGTTTTTGCCCTTGGGTGCAGTACAGTTGCTAGGATTATTTTAAAGTGCCTGCTGATGTCCATGAATATTTCTGAAATCTTCATATTTTATTAAAAGACCTTGACACGTTAAGGCATAGGCTTAAATCTGAGCACATTGAAATAGCCTTTCTATTCTGGCTGGTGAACAGTATGAATGGCTTTTTATTTATTAGCTATACCATTCTCCTTGTGTTTGAAATAATAATGAGTCGTCCCCTCACAAGTTCTAAGGCCTGCCTTGGCACTGCTTCCAAATCTAAAACCTTATCCAGATAATTGGAGTAATTGGGAATACCATTGGTTTGTTCTTTGCGAAAAAGGGAACATTTCTCATACAGAAAACTTAAGAAGAGCCCTGCTAAATCCTAGGTTCACCCACAACATACCTGGTTTCCCCCTGAATCTCTACTGCACAGTGCCACCAGAAGAAGTATGGCATCAGAACTTTCTGCTGGGGAATTTCAACACCATGAATGTGAGCTTACCTGTGAACCTCCCTCTCTGCGATCAGAGCATCATGTGCATCACCTTCTAAGTCCTTCACCCAGCCTTGTGGGGACAATTGTATTGCAGTCTTCATCTCCAACAGAGGGCCTTCTTCTTAGCTGAGAAGGGAATGTTGGTGGTCAGGAAAGAGAGCTTGCAGCAAGAGCCATTTTGTGTGTGTGCTGAACATAATAAAGAATATAGGCCCACGAGGCCATGAGGCCTTCCTGAGTGAGTAATGGAGATGGCCAGCAACCCTCCACCCCAACACATGTACACAATGACAAGGAAAGTAAGATTTCCTCTCTCCAACTTTACTTTTTCTCACTGTAGGGAATGACAACCTTTCCTCCATAGGAGTAAATACAGTTGCTCACTGTATGAGGGGAAGTAGTGTATTTAAGTGGAGTGAATCTGTGCCTTGTGAACCACAGTCTTAGTCTGTCCAGTGAACATTCTTCAGCAGTTCCATACATCAACCCATTCCACAGGCAAACCAGCTGTACCTGTACAGCCTTCCCTTGAGGAGTCCATTAGCCAATACCTCTTGCTGATGCCAGGAGACAGGAAAGGAAGCAAGAGAAATGCATTCAAAATAACAATGAAACACTTCGATCAAGCAAATTTGTTGTGTGTGACACATTCTTTGTGAGGAAGGGTGGGACATGAATCCAATTTTTTTAAAAAAAATTGACTGGAGTCTTACGCTATGGTAAAAGGTAAAAGGTTAAGGACCCCTGGACGGTGAAGTCCACTCAAAGGTGACTATGGGGTTGTGGCGCTCATCTCGCTTTCAGGCCAAGGGAACTGGTGTTTGTCCACAGACAGCTTTTTGGGTTATGTGGCCAGCATGACAACTGCTTCAGGCACAACGGAACACCATGACGGAAACCAGAACGCATGGAAACGCTGTTTACCTTCCTGCCGCAGTGGTACCTATTTATCTACTTGCATAGGCGTGCTTTTGAACTACTAGGTTGGCAAGAGCTGGGACAGAGCAACAGGAGCTCACTCCGCCGTGGGGATTTGAACCACTGACACTCTGATTGGTAAGCCCCAGAGGCTCAGTGGTTTAGACCACAGTGCCACCTGCATCCTTCTTATGCTATGGTACATGTGGCCCTCCAGATGTTGTTGGACTCCAGTTCCCATCAGCTCCAGCCAGCATAGTCAGTGATCACAGAAGATTAGACTACATATACCATACTTTTCCATGAATAAAACTGTTTTTTTTTTCTTTAAAAATTATGTTAAGAAAAGGGGGATCGTCTTATATATGGGGCAATTTCCCCCCATTTTCTTAATTTGGAGTCCCCAAAAATAGGGGGCATCTTATACATGGGGCATGTTATACACGGAAAAATACGGTACATCTGAAAGGCCACAGGTTCCTCATCCCTTCTATAATATACTAAACATGGAAGGTGGTGTGGGCTGGATTGTGGGGTTATATTGTTGCTTGTAAAGTTCTTATTGCTTAGCAAAATCATATGCAACAGGGCAATTTCCAGACACCACAGAGGAATAAAGCAGAATCTCCACCCCATGTGGCAGTGTCTAGATAACATCACATTTAGGAGGCACAATAGAGAAACATTTTTAGAAGTGTTGTGTCTGGCACAGCTCTCCTTGACAGGCATAGGCATATAGCATGTAAAATCTAAAACCTGCTGGAGTAGAGCTAAAAGCTGTTATCCAAGCTGTCGTATCTGTATTACAGTGTGTAAAGATATTTCCTGACAAGAAAATTGCGAAAGCTTTCTGACTAGTAAAACAAAGCCTCTCTCTTTCCCAGTGGCCAATCAACAGATGCAGTTTTGGTCACAGATGGTACATTTATAGCCCATCTTCTCCTCTCACCTTTGGCACAGTGATTTCCTTATCTATACCAAAAGGAAAGAACAAAGACAAAATTAAAGGCTTGCTTCCCACACATATCTTGAAAAGCTAAGGCATGGTATAAATGCCTCAATTTCATTGCACATCATCAATTTTACTACATTATATCATTATACAATAGTAAATATTCATTATTGATATAGGGATAATTTTTCTTGTGGCACTTATTTTTTTAAAAAAGTAGTCTCAGCATAACTTTTCCCCCCCTTCTTTTTCTTTTTTGGACATCCACCAGTCTCTGGTGTGGCTCATTTCTCCTTTCATATAAAGAATGATTTAAGGAGGTCAGAAAACGAGGCTTAACATAGAATAAAGTTTCAGCTCCTCTGATTAAAAAATAAAGAATTTCTTACACTTGCATCTAGGCAAGCTGAAGTGCGAAAACAATCACCCAGCCTCCCATGGTCAAGACCAGATGTTGCTGTCTGAAATAAGCACCGAAATATGCAAATGTTCATAGATTTCAGAGGTGTTTTCTTGATGTATAAATTCTCTAGAGTCATCTTTTTTTCTTCCTTTATTTTTTCCTCTTTATTCATTTTTGGAACCAGGAAAGTTGTGTTGATGCATATACAGCCAGTAAATAAATCATTAGAATACAAAAATTGAAATGCCTCATATCCCTAACAGTAAGGAGGGTGTGCCTAGGGGATGAAAAGGGTGAGGGGGGGAGGAAGAGAGTTTCATTCTCATGCTGACTAATTTATGTATTATTATTATTTTTTTTAAAAAAAGTAATCATCCAGTCTATTATAAATTGGTAATAACACCTAAGAAAACTGCTTTATTAACTGATAAAATGGCCATTTATCATATGTCTAGGGATGAATGAATCTGACAATTTCATTTTCTCTCCATTTCTTATTTTTCAAGTGCTCGATTCACTTCTCTGCATTTCTGCAATGTGTAATTAAAAAAAAAATCTGAAGAAAATCCATCAGCATTTTCGTGTGAATTTCTAATACACACATTTTTATATGCAGTTTTGACTAATATACTGTATCCAGTTTTTCAAGGCAATTTCCTCTGATATAATGCATTTGTTTGTCACTTTCACAAATGAATGCCTTTCTATGAAAACTTGCCCCTAATATATGCATTTTGTACACATTGTTTGTTGGAGACTGGCATTTCAAAATTTCAATAAGTGAAAATTTCAAAGAATAATTGTGTTTCAGTTTGCACATTGGTTTGAAAAGTGTAAATTATGTAGTTTCTCATTAAAATGCAAACAAAATAAAATTCCTGCCCCGTCCCTGTGTGTTACCCAATTACAGGTGTAAAATTTCTGAAAATTTTGAAGCTTTCCCCCCCCAATGTATTTTTTTATGGGGGGAAACTCAGAAATTTGGATAGGAATTAAGATAAATTAATACTTTTTTGAACCATCTTTTATACATTGAAAATCACTTTGTTACTTTGTACCATGTATTTTCCATAAAATTATAATGTTTTGTATATTAAAAGTACAGTTTATTCAGGCAATAATTATAAACTGAATTTACTTATTTAATTCTTTGCTACATGTGGAGCTACAGCATGCTGTACTATAAGAGAGGATCTCTTTGTTTCTTCTGGTTTATTAGGGGGAAAACAATAAAAGCAGAAGTAACCATCATCATAGCTCAGGTAGCTAGAGCGTGATGCTAATAATGCCAAGGTTGCAGGTTCGCTCCTCATATGGGACAGCTGCATATTCCTGCATTGCAAGGGGTTGGACTAGATGATCCTCAGGGTCCCTTCCAGCTCCATGTATTTGGATAATTATTTTGTCTCCTCAAGTCCTCCTGTGTTAAGCAGACATAAAACATTTGTTTCCATAGAAAGAGCTGAGGAAAAGACAGGGGCAAGAATCAATTAATACTACATGAAATTTAATCACTCTCCTTTTCTCAGCTATCACTATCAAGTTTTTTTGCTTTTTCATATCCATCATCTAATTCATCATGGACTTCTGGAAACTGATGGTTTGCATGTTCTCTGCCCTGGTGTGGGGAACTATAGGAAGTTGCTGAACTACAGTTCCCATCATTCTCTCTGTCCCTGTGCAACTGCCTAGTCTTTGTACAAGGTAAGCTTACTTCAAGTTTATGTTGACTTCCTGTACTTTGTAAAACTAGCATATACTATGAAAAGTAACTGTATCATTCCGTAACGCTTCATTCTCCCTTTTTGTCATCAGGATTGATGTGGCTGTTTTAGCCCTGTTTATCCTATAGCACAGCCAGTGAATCCATTCCCATGAATGGTTTAATTACAGGAAAAAAACATTTTTAATGTCAACATCTTGACAAAGGGCTGCTCCAAGGAACTTAGGAGATTACTCAAGAACTCTGACAGCTTCTTGATTGTTAAGGATCACTTCATTTATGACAGACACATGTTTAAACCCCAAATGAATGAGTTTGACTACAAAATATGTCAGCTCGCAGATCAAAAGTTATAAATAAGAGAAGTTAGAAGGAAGTTGGAACTTTGCTAACTTAAACACATTAAACACATTTCTGTTCTTTCATGGGTTGCAATACTTAAACATGTAGAATCAGGGTATGCAGGAATAATGCATTAACAAAAGTGTACAGAAAGCTGCTCCCAGAATATAATCAATGAATCATTGATACACTCAAGCAATTTTCTTTTTACATCATAAAATACCAGATACTAAAATAGTATCAACATTTTCTTTAGCTTTATATCCTGATTCAAATGAAGTGTGTAAAAACCACTGTAAATGGAGAAATATTGTGTTATTCAATCTGTTCATGCACCTATGCAGGAGAGGCATGCATTTTTATTTTTATTTTAAAGGCTCTCATGGCGGCTTATACTGCCAATAGACAAAGTGGTGCTTACAGTGAGCCCTTTGAAGGTGGCCTGTCAATGACAATTGCCCAATTGGTTGATACTGAAAGTGTACCCCCGTAGAGCTCCCTGACAGTGCCGATCAGCTGATCAGCACTGACAGCAAGCCCCTTAGACTAGTAGGGAGCTTTGGATGACAAATGCCCTAGTGAAGTCAATCCGAGTGTGATCCACTGCCAATGGTGATCAGTGTTTCCTTGTTGCAAAGAAACAATCAGGAGCTCCACACCTGTTGTCACCTATGATGCCAAGGGAAGGTGGGCATGGTTTGAGGAAAATGGCCATGCAGGCCAATTTTGGACTAATTAGACCTAATTAGGTCCGTGAGCTGGAGCTTCCCCACCTCTGGGTTACAATGATCAATAATAAGATGATCCCTCTTGTTCTCAGGCTCACAATTTTTTTAAAGCCTGTTAAGTGTGAGACAATGCTTCCTACCATGCTGGCTGGGTGATGATGTGATATAACTGCAAACTGACAGTAAACAGCATGTGTGAAAGGCAAGTAAAGTTTTATTCTGCAGCTTCTCCGTTCATCTAAGAAAAGGGGTCTCCCTGGCATCACCTTGAAAACATGGATGAGAACGTGACAAAGCCCTGATCAGGGTCTTCTTCTTCTTCTTTGGCGATCACTCGTAGCCGGCAAGATTGTCTTCCATAGACACAGTTTTAACAATGAGTCCGTAAGTGACTGTGGAGGCCAATTCTGGATCCACACGTCCTTCCACAGTGGGGACATTGGTTCCGGGCAGGAGTTGATCACGGTGTGGATTTACCAAGCGTGCCTTCCTCTTAGCAAGTTTCCTGAGTTTGAGTGTCTTCAAAGCCCATGACACTTTTGGTAAAGGCGGTTTTCCAATTGGAGCACTCCCAGGCAAGTGTTTCCCAATTGTTGGTGTTTATACTACATTTTTTCAGATTTGCCTTGAGACAATCTTTAAACCTCTTTTGTTGACCACCAGCACTACACTTTCCATTTTTAAGTTCGGAATACAGTAGTTGCTTTGGAAGACGATAATCAGGCATCTGCACAACATGACCAGTCCAACAAAGTTGATGTTGAAGTATCATTGCTTCAACACTGGTAATCTTTGCTTCTTCCAGTATTAGTTTGCAGGGTATAATTGAGCTAAAGGCCTAGAAAAACACACACACACACACACACACACACATGTTCCAAAGAATCTGAGGCTATTGATTTTCCTACCACTGTGTCAATTTGAACCTTTTAACTAAATATTCTATCTACATCAAGGAGAAGTTTTGTTGGACACCAACAAACTTGGTTGTGCATTTTATTTTCATTATAGCAATCACTTTTGCTGACATTGAGTTCCATGACAAATATTATGCTCCAATGGAAGATGTGCATAAATGCATGATGGGGACAGAAGATGTCTTCACAAGCAGAGCATCATAGAATTGTAAAGTTGGAAGGCACCCTGAGGGTCATCTGGTCCAACCCTTACCATTAAAAAAAACAGACACTATGTACTGACTGAACAAAATGCAGTGCTCTTAGATCAGCCTAACTCTTAATGCAAAGAGGTGAAGTCAATACATCATATCTATACTAGCCAATAACACTTTAGGGCACAGCGTCCAACAAGTATGAGAATGAATTGCATAGCAAGAGCCTTGCACATGTTTTCCATGAAACAGTACATGGCAAAATTGGCTGGTAATTGAGTTCCATATCCTGGGATTCAAACATTCCTTTTCTCATCAAACATCTTTCTTCACACTTTGAAACTTCACTCTGTCTGTTTAACCACAGAGACCCTTACAGCACAATCTTCGCCACCATTTCTTATGCCAGGTTTCTTTTTATAGTTCCTAAACCTTGCAGAGCTCCATATGTCTCATTAGCCTAATTGTAGACTTTGGGAAAAAATATAGCTGCTTCCAAGTCTACTCATTTCACTACAGAGCCCTACTGTTTTTAGATTACATTAGTTGACCTCAAGAGCCTTTCCCCCTGGTTTATGTACAGTGCTATAGCTACTGTCATCAATCACCAAACAGCATAAAAATCCAGCATTCACTGGAGAGGGAATACATGATTTCTTCAACCCGGTAGGAGCAAACTTTAGAATCGATTTCATGATAATTGA
Source organism: Podarcis raffonei (assembly GCF_027172205.1). NCBI lineage: Eukaryota > Metazoa > Chordata > Lepidosauria > Squamata > Lacertidae > Podarcis > Podarcis raffonei. Next base: position 36,980,914 of record NC_070602.1, on the reverse strand, counting down.
GTTTTAAAAGCACGATGTAATTTAACTGGATTTTTTTAAAAAAGCTGCCTTTACTGGAATACTTTATTCTTCAGGTCTAGGGTTAGAAAGTTGACTAATAGACACTGATGATGATAAATCAGTGTAGCACAGTTAATTTTCACAGAGTTGCATTGGATTTAGCTTCTCAGCTCTCAGCCAATGTTGTTGTAAGAACGAAATCCCTCTGCAACCCAGAGAATTTAGGACTAAGAATTTTAAGAGGAGATTTTTGTTTGTTTTTTTAAAGGGTGTCAAAATAAAAAGTATTAAATCTTAACTTGGGATGTTGGAAATTAGGACTCAACAGGAGTTTCTCCAGAATGTTGCTGCCACTTTTTACATTCTTAGCATCAGCACTCCAGGAAAATTCTTAGTAGCACTGTCAGTATCTACAGTATGTTGCCAAAACAACATGGGAGCAAACTCATGCATACTCCCTGATTTTGGATCATGAACACTGGGCCCACTGCAACCAACAGACCCACCTTATGCATCAGGTGCGAGAGATGGCTCAGGTTGGTGCCCAGAAACAGCACATGCTGAGACAGCTTGCCCTCAGTGGTGGCAATACGGAAGCCCACTCTGCTCTCTTGTCCCAAAGCCTACAAAACACTGGAGCAGGCACCTCTTCATGAAAGGTCTGGGGCCACAACAGTCAGTAAGCTAGATAAGAGTCTTATTATTTCTCTCCAACAAGGATAGTACAGCTACAGAAAATACGCCTGACTCCCACACAGACATAACTTAAGTCCCAGTGACAGCTAGTGATTAAACTATACAGTGGTACCTCGGGTTAAGAACTTAATTTGTTCTGGAGGTCCGTTCTTAACCTGAAACTGTTCTTAACCTGAGGTACCACTTTAGCTAATGGGGCCTCCTGCTGCCGCTGCGCCGCCGCTGCGCAATTTCTGTTCTCATCCTGAAGCAAAGTTCTTAACCCGAGGTACTATTTCTGGGTTAGCAGAGTCTGTAACCTGAAGCGTCTGTAATCCGAGGTACCACTGTACAATGACACTACCCACACAGACCTGTGACTTTAAAATCATTACCACACACATTAACTGGTTTTTTTAAAGTTACTTTACATTTTATTACTGTAACTGGTTAACAAAACCAGCCAAAGTAAGATCTTGGTCATAGCTTCTAGTTTTAAGACTATCGTGTTCCTGTGCAGATTCTGTGGTCAGCGCCGCCCCTTTCAATTTTAACACTTCTCATCAGCACACCAGGAAAATACTAAGTGAAGTCTTTGGTATAATTTGCACTGCTCTTGCTTAATCCCTAGGCTTGGAGCAGTTTTCCCTTCCTTTTGACAGGTAGGTGGCATAGTTGACTGCTTTTCCTCCCCCACTTTTACAGTGCCTCCAGTCATAATTTAATTACCTTTCTTTCTCTTCTTTTTCTGGTTCCTAATCTAAAACATCAGCTTTGGCAATCAGTGATCAGTGCATTAAAATAAGACATCATCCTCCATTAGGGAAAATTCTTACAAGTCCACTAGGGTTAACTTTCTCTCCAGCACTAATTTGCAGGGGGGAATCTCAACCGATACAAGAAATGAATATGCCTTTAGCATCCCATTAAGTAACATAAAGCCCAAAGTATCATATTTCACCTAGTTGTCTGTTTTAACTTGAAGAAGCAGAAGGAGTTGGCTGATACATCACCAGAACATCACATTTGTGCACGTTCAGAATCATTCTTATTGAAGACAAATATTAATAATAAACACACATGCTGTTAGAGCTGTCATGTCATCTGTCCAGATCAGTTTCAGAATTCAACAACCTTTGCCAGGTTACATTTGTGCATCAGGAGAATTTAAATCCATGCACATCAGACAAGTACTTTACACATCGTTTACAAATGATCGTTCCCTCAAAGTACACTGTTGAGGTTGCACTGCTTTGAAGGGCAAAATGTATCTCTCTTTGAAGATGAAATATATTTGCTTGCATGGATTGTTTCTTCTACATCTCTTTCCATGGCAAAGTCTTATTTTATATGGGAGTAGATTATTTGGAATTCAAAACAAGGCAATCTTTTTCTTCTTTTTTATAGCCCTATAGTCTGGTCCTAAGATATAGGGAACTTCCTATGCTCCTGGCCCATGCTTCCACTCACAATTAGAAGTGGAGAATGAACTGCTTTCAGGCAAAAGGGTTCAGAGTTACAGAGTTACATAGTATGGTACTGCCACATGGACTTCCCAACTGATGGTATGTCTGTGCTTCGTCCCATAGAGGAAAGCAAGAAATCAAAGCAAACAGTGCAGAGACACTGTGCAGCTTCTCATCCCTGTGTTCTAGAGGCCACTGAAACCTACAGCTATAGCTTTAATTGACCTGAATCTTTTTCCTGAAAGCCAGGGATGGATATAAGGCTCAAACATACTCCAGGTGCCTCCATTCTAGTGACAAACTTGCCAGAACTAATCTGGAGTGGCCAGTTTTGCCTATTTCAAGTTTGTAGCTTTTAACCCCTTTAGAACGTGGAAGCCAGTGCCTCCATTCCATTCACATACAGTAATGACTTTTGATCTGGGAGATGCCTCTGCTAATGTAAAGGGGAGGGGATTTTCACCCACACCCCCTGAAAATCTATTCCAGGGGGTTCCACACTCCAGAACAGTGTGGGAAATGGTGTTGGGCTACAGTAAGAATCAAATAAAACTGCCTTAGAATTATAGAATCATAGAGTTGGAAGGGAACACAAGGGTCATCTAGTCCAACCCCCTGCAATGCAAGAATCTTTCGCCCAACATAGGGCTCAAACCCATGACCCTGAGATTAAGAATCTCATGCTCTACCAACTGAGCTATGGCACCTCCTCATACTTATGGAGGTGTCTGCTGGAACAAAAGCAGTTTCACAAACAATGTGGCACTGTTAAATAGACCAAGCAGAATGGGAATAACTTTGTTTTAGAGAACCCTTTTGATAAACTGACATTTTAAAAACACACTTGTGCTGCTGTTGTTGGTTTTTTTTGCTCCATGCTTAGAGCACTGCTATTTTCATACCTGTCTGAGCCCACTTCCTTCCATTGCTGAAGGCTCTTTGCCACCTGCTATGAAATGTACTGTATTCGTTTACTCTGCAATAGTCTTATGCTCCATAGATTTATGAGCCAGGAGGGTGATTATTCCTTTGGCTGAAGATTGTAAAGAAACATAATTGCACTACAATATGTGATCAACAGCTCAGAATATTCTTCAGCGGCTACAATGAGTGAAAAGGCAGGCTGGGTCTGATGGGCCTGCATCTACTTACCTGGTGCACTAGGGGCAAGATGCTCCTGCTTCCTGGCAAAAGGGGCTGAACTCTACCAACTCACTCTAACAAAAATGTAATGGGACATTCTCAAAAGGTAAATGCAGAGATGGGGTTGGAACAGTCATTTACCATCAACAGGGGGAAACGGAAATATGAGTTGTCCCTAGTATGTAGAGCTTTCAACCACAGCTCTAGAATTATAACCTCTAAATATCCCAGTCTAGTAAGTAACTGCATTATGATTTTCCACTTTGATATTTTCAAAGAGGAATAAATATCATGGCTGAAACCAGGTTTGAAACTTTGGCAAAGTGAGACATTCTTAAATCAGCAGGACTCTGCCTTTATGTGCCGAACAATTGATGCTTTTGAATTATGGTGCTGGAGGTGCTCTTGAGAGTCCCATGGACTGCAAGAAGATCAAACCTCTCCATTCTGAAGGAAATCAGCCCTGAGTGCTCACTGGAAGGACAGATTGTGAAGCTGAGGCTCCAATACTTTGGCCACCTCATGAGAAGAGAAGACTCCCTGGAAAAGACCCTGATGCTGGGAAAGATTGAGGGCACAAGGAGAAGGGGATGACAGAGGACGAGATGGTTGGACAGTGTTCTCGAAGCTACCAACATGAGTTTGACCAAACTGCGGGAGGCAGTGGAAGACAGGAGTGCCTGGCATGCTCTGGTCCATGGGGTCACGAAGAGTCGGACACGACTAAACGACTAAACAACAACAACCAGATAGGCTTATCTGGTGACAGGAGCAATGATGGGCCAAAGCAACACTCTGATCTGTGCGAGCCTGCTGAAGGGTACCTTTTTAATTTCCCAAAATCTCTCTGTAGAAGTGCTATCTTTGGGTAATTGTGGGAATTAAAATGGCAGCTCCCAGACCAAACTGTTCAATGTATGACAAAAAATTTAATGGGAGGCCCAGAGAGACATTAATGTTGAGTCCTTTTGGGGCCATCACAGGACCAGATAAGTATTGTTGCCTTTGGTGTCATTATTTATGCTTTATATGTTAAAAACTAGCACAACTTGATTGGGACTGTTTTTTGTTGCACCCACAAATACAGAAAGAACTCCTGTATTATTTCTGGCAACAAAAAGCAGCCGATGCAGTGGGCAATTTATATAATTATCAGGCAGCCAAGTAAATCTAACTCTACTTTGCTTTTCAGTTTTTTAAGTCAGCAAAGCCTTGTTTTCCCAGACTGTATTGAGAGCCTATATTTTAAAAAATGTTTATTGAATTTAACGCCCCCTTTACAAATTGGCATACTTGCCTAGGAAAAGCAAATGCAGTTACCTCAGCATTTATAGCATTACTTCTTCTTTGTGCCCACTTTACAGTTTTGAAGAACCATGATAAATATTCATCTGACCTGGTTACATTACTGTAAACCTAGTAAACATAATTTGCTGAAGGAATACAATATCTTCCAGATTATAATAGCCTGATTCACACAGTCCTGTTAAAGTAGAGTCCTGGCATTTAAGGAAGTTGGAAACCTGGCCCTATGCCTAGTTATCTGGAAATAAGCCTCCCAATATTACTTGCAGGATAGAGTGTTTTGGAGCTGCAATCTGTAAACTGCAATCCTGGAAGTAAGCCCCATAGAATTCAACTAGTCAGGGTTGTTACTAAGACCCCACCCATGCCTATAGCATATGTTATATGGAGGGCACAGCAGGACTGCACCTTGCTTAATACAAGAACGTTGTTTAGTGGATCATGCTTGTAATAGCCCAGTAGAAAACATGGGATGGATTACTTTTATATTTTTTGCTTCAAAGTTGACAAAATGATGTCATAGAATACTAAAAAATGCATCAATTCAAACTTCATATTTTATAGCAGCAACAATTAGTTTCATGATGAGGGTAGGAGAGATTGCACATGTAACTTTTGGAGGAAATAAAAGCATCAGAGCCTCTCAGAAGGTTGAGGACTCCCTGATCCACCTCGGCCTGCCTTGTTTATGGTGCCAACCGACTGCAGAATATGAGATAACCCTGATCACCCCAATTCGCCTCATTATTTAGGGTGCACATACACCCAATGCACATCCCTACTAAATACTATAGCTACTATTCAGCTTTTGCTAAATCACATGTAAAGAATTCCATAAAACAGCACAGAGGTTTTAAAAGCTTTACAAAACTTCTTATTTATCATAATTGTCAGGAACATGGCCCCCCAGAGTGCAGGGGAAGAGTTAGAGTCAGAAATTGAACTAAGTGAACGAGGGACCGACTCTGCAGATGAGATCTGGCTGACAGAGTCGAGAAAGGGCAGTTTGACCCCCCCTTCGCGGGGAAGACTCTATTAGCCCTCAAGAAGAGGAAGAGTTGGAAGGCAGCCAGAGCATTGCTAGACAATCAGCAGATAAGCAGGGGTCTGAGTCTGTGTCAAGTGAAAGTGGGGAGGTCAGCCTCTCAGTGCCCATTCTAGGCAACTGGATAAAATCAGAGGGTAATGGAAGGGCAAGAGGGGAAAGGTGGCAGTTTGGTGTCCTTCCTGCTGTGGGAGGGGCGAAGATTCAGACTGACCAACTATCGTAAATGTGAGCATGCAAGAAGCCATGCTCTGGATGTGTCTTTTTGTAAATAAACATGCATTAAACTGCCAGAGAGTCATTACTTCTTATCGTGGCTTGCTTGCCTGCCAGAGATCATTACAGTAGTATTGATGTCACGCCATCAGTTGACATGATGCCTTACAGTTTAAAAATAGATGATTGCAAATATAAAATGGATACCAGGAAAAACAGCAGAGAGGGGTACATGTGGGAAAATGCACTTGTACATTCCAGCTGAGAGGGGAAATTAATGGGACAAGGCCACACAGAAACGTTGGGATTTAAGGTGGGATGGAAGGGAGAGAAGTAGCATTTTCCTAACCTCACATTTTCCTATTCTTCCTCTTCTGGTACCTTCCTATTCTGTAGTCACTCAGAGTACAATTTATGCAGGGTTACTGGGTAAAAACTACTCTTTTTCCTCCAGTAATATTAATTCCATGCAGATTTGCCACAAAAGAAGCAAGAACATAGTAGACTCTCAGAAAAAGCCCTGTGAAAACAATCCATGCTAGGTGGTTTGTTTGCCTCCCTGCCTACCATCTGTAGCCCACAGTTCCTCAAAGAAACTTAATGCATTTTATCATTCTATGTGAATTATATTGGTTGTCAGTTGGGTACTTGTAGCATGGAATTGCAATATAACTTAGTGGAGCGGGGTGGGGTGGTGGCACTCACCTAATCTCCTGTCTCTGGTGTCACTGTGGTTTATGGGGATGGGGAGGCAGCAGCGAGACTGGCATTGTGTAGATGCACCGCCAGGAGCACTGGAATCGCTCTGCTGGTGTGTTCGCACAGCGCCAGCCTCTCCACATCATGGCCCCTTCCTCTCTCCCTCCTGGTAAGCAATAGCGAAGCTGCTGGCAGGAGGTCAGGTCAGTGCCACTGCCCCACTCCACCAGCCTTGACTGTGAAATAGCAGCTTCAGTTGCATGATAGCTTCCATTACATGGATTCTGGTTAAAAAAAGAAACCTGGGGCTTTGGTCCACCACACTACTACTATTAGCCATCCAGCTCCAAGGTAGTGGTGAAACTAGAACTAACCACGAGGTAGAATATCATATGATATGAATGCCTCCTAAGTACTTTACCTATTAAGGCTGTGGCCTTTCTCAGCCTTTTGGATCTTGGGTGAACACTGAAAGCCCTCTGTAGAGCATATTCAGCCAATAGGTTTTTTTTGTTAATTGAATATTTTATAATCAGTGGACTTAAGTGCTTTCACTTTAAGGCAGTGATTTCTTTGCAATGGTCTTATGATTTGACAGTGCAATTGCCATTGTTTTCTTAATTTTGATGTGCCAAGACAAGCAAGCACTGAGCTTTCTTAACACTTCACAGAAGTAATCCACAATGTCATTTGCACTATCTTCTGCAAAGTCTGGTAAATTAGTGCTAGTGCTTACTAAAGCTATACTGCAGGACCCAGAGGTCACCTGACAGTGAGTGTTGAGCATTGAGTTGTATTGTTGTTTCTCAAATTGCCCACAATCAGTAGCAACTGGCATGCGATAGCTATACGGCTACTGACAGCTGGCATTTTTCCAGTCAGCCCTTATTAATTTCCTGAAGACACTTTTTAATGATCAACCAGACTCTTTGGCAAGCTTTAGCTAACAATAGCAAGCAGGACAATTGTCATTACAGGCTATTACTATACAGCTGCATGGTGCTCTTGGATCCATAAACTGTCTGAAGTATACCTTCCAAGAATTCCTTCCACTGATGGAGAAGTGCTTCTATCATATATGAACCTGTTAACAGGGGGAAAGGGGTGGGGATGTCTGCAGTCTGCACTGACAGGTCCAAATATCTTTTTCACTGTACAAGTCAACCTCAGGTTGCTGACAGAGTAGCTGTAGACTCTGTTACCCTGCACTTTTTGTGAATGTAGGAAGAGTGTGGTGCAAGTATGCAATTGTCTCTCCTTATATGACACAAACTGATAGGTTGCAAACATACTAGGAATGGTGATCAGCACTGGGAATGATGTTTGCGTGGCCAGGCGCAGATCCCCGCCCCTCCAAGAGACAGTCTGAGAGTAGTGAATTACACATGACAACATATTTTGGAGATTAAAATGGCCGCAACTTTATTAATAGTTTCAGATGTAGGAAACCTTGGCTTAGGCATTGAACATGTATCCCTCTCAGTCCCCCAGCTGGGGCACTGAGGCACAGCAAGGTTAATTGGATCAGAGGGGGTACTGCAAAACACATGTCTGCACATCTCAGTCCCCCCTTCTCCGCATAGCTTAGAGAAGTTCACTGACTACCTTTCAGCATTTGGCCGGTGACCCACTTAGCACAACCCCCTTTAACGGAAAACCCTGAAAACGCTGCTGCAAGGGGTTGAGTCACCACTTCATTCCCCCCTTTATTTGAATTATAGACTAAAGGATTCCACCCAAGGGCTAAAACCACCAAAGTTGTGACAATTGCTATGGGAAGGGGAAACCTGCCGAGCAGGGAAAATTCCTTCCCAGCTCTTCAACAGCAACCATCATAAAACCGTAGCAACACCTGTGGACCAGGAAAGGAGAACAGTAACCCACAATAAACACCTAATATCAAAGGGAGGGTAAGGTGGGTGAAGCTCCGGAGCCGAATGCGTGCATGACACTGGCTCTGCCCCCCTCTTAAGACCCCAGAGCAGACCAGAGGGCTCACTCTCGATCCGCTCCTCTGGCCCCACCCCCAATGACACCATAGATAGACACACTTTAAACAGGGCTTTGGCAGGAACCCCAAAGCTCTGCGGTGCAGGGAAGGCAGGGCCAGCTCCAATGACCTGGTGTGTCTCGCTAAGGGCCAGGGGGTGCCACGTGCTGGCCTGCAAATTGCGCCCACCGCCTAATGGGTGAGTGGGTATTCCGTGTTCCTGTTGTTTTGGGTGAATCAGGAACAGTTGTTTTTAGAGTTGTCTTATTGATATTTCTTGCCTGCGCATTGATCTGTGAAAGTTCTGTACACACACACACACACACACACACACACCCTGTGTCACATGCCTTTTACATTTTTATCCCACCTTTCCTCCAAGATAGCATACATAGTTTTCCTTCTTCCCATTTTATCCTACCCTGTGAGGCAGTTTAGGCTGAGAGATAATGATTGACCCTAGGTCCCCCAATGAGCTGTATGGCTGAGTGGGGATTTGAACCCTGGTCTCGGGTGGCGCTGTGGGTAAAACCTCAGCGCCTAGGACTTGCCGATCGTCAGGTCGGCAGTTCGAATCCCCGCAGCGGGGTGCGCTCCCGTTGCTCGGTCCCAGCGCCTGCCAACCCAGCAGTTCGAAAGCACCCCCGGGTGCAAGTAGATAAATAGGGACCGCTTACTAGCGGGAAGGTAAACGGCGTTTCCGTGTGCTGTGCTGGCTCACCAGATGCAGCTTGTCATGCTGGCCACGTGACCCGGAAGTGTCTTTGGACAGCGCTGGCCCCTGGCCTCTTAAGCGAGATGGGCGCGCAACCCCAGAGTCGGACACGACTGGCCCGTACGGGCAGGGGTACCTTTACCTTTACCTCCTAGGTCTTAGTTCAATGCTCAAACCACTACACAAGCTCCCAGATAAGCTTAGTACTCACTGGCCTATCCCTTCTTGGAGTATGAAGAAGCAACTTACAGGAAAATTAATAAGGGATGACTAGAAGAAAGTCAATTGACAGTAGCTGTATAGCTGTCCTTTCACTACTCCCACCTAAGCAAGTCATATAGCATGTCCTTGAAGAAGGTGTGGAGGAGGAATCAGAAATCGGCTGTAAAAATAAAATCATATTAGTCAGTTGACTGAGAGGTGAAATCGTGTGAAAAAGTAAGGAAGCTTTTTCTAATAGCTTGAAAACAAAACACGCATGCCATGAAAACAATCATTCCAGAAGATATTACACCGCAGCCTTTTCATCATATAGACTTGGGCATACTAAATCTTTTCATGCAACACATATTAATTAAAATGGATTCATTCCCATTTACACACACACACACACACACACACACACACACACTTACATCACTGTTAGAGTTGGAATGTTTTCAAAGCAATTCAATCTGAGGGCTCTGCAGAGTTAAAAAAAATTACTGAAATCCATGGCCCTCATTTCAACATGTGTGTTATTCACATAAGTTTTCAAACCTTTGCACCTTTTAAAAAAATGTGTCAGCTATACAAGTAACTGTAGCCATGAGTGCAAAACCTACATGGGAACACTGGTACCTCAGCCTATAACAGAATAGCCCCATCCATGCAATAATCTTTGCAGTGAAAGGGGCAGCTGGGCCACATCACTGACTCCACCCTTAAGGTTGTGTAGCATCTGAACCATGGAAGCCAGTGAGTACTGAGGCCTGTGAGTACTGAAGCCAGTGAGTACTGAGGTCTGCATTCATAGGCTTCCCCACCTCAAAGCATAGACATAGAGAATGGAGAGCCACACGATTGTGGGAGTGAGACCAGCTAGGCAACCCTACTCCTCCTTTCAGTAGGCAAACCCCTTTCACACGAATAACACATGAAGTGAAGGCTCCATGTCCATGTAGCTCAGCCTAGGCTACAAGCATTTCAATAGCTCCAGACATTCCAAGGTTGACTTCCTGGTCCTCCAAACATTCTCAGAAGTATTTGTATGGGTGCTGCTGGCTATATGGACTGAACAAACAATGCAGTAGCAACTGCTCAGGGACTTTGAATTCTGATAAGCAACATGGGGAGCTGCCTTAAACTAGCCTCCTCTGGACACATTCACACCCTACTTTTAAAGCACTATGATATGCCTTAAAACAGCCATGGCTTTCCCCCAAAGAATTCTGGGAACTCTAGTTTGTTAAGGGTGCTGAGAATTACTAGGAGACCCCTATTCCCCTATTTCTCAGAGTGGTTTAACTATCAGTCCCTCTCCATAGGGAACCTTGGAAATTGTAGCTCTGGGAGAAGAATCGGGGCTTCCTAAACTCTCAGCACCTATAACCAACTGCAGCTTCCAGAATTATTTGGGGGAAACCATGACAGTTTGAAGTGGTGTCATGACACCTTAAATCTATGGTGTAAATTTTACTTCTGACTGGTAACAGCTCTCCAGGACTTTCAAACAGAGGCCTTTCACATTACTTGAGTGCTAACTGGGTTTCCCCCCCCCCCAACTGGAGCTGCCAGGGATTGAACATGAGACCATTTGCATGCAAAGTATATGTTTCCCCACTAAACAACACTTGCTCCAACAACTGTTAATGCTTGGTGTCTGTGGGTGGGTTGGTGTTTTTATTTTACCATTTTTTCCCTCAGAAACAGTGCCGTGGACCTGAAAAAGAGTTTTTAAGAATGTTGCAGGTTCAATCAGTGTATGGGACAACGGCGTATTCCAGCATTGCAGGAGGTTGGACTAGATGATCCTCAGGATCCTTTCCAACTCTACAATTCTATGAGCCCATGATTCATTCTTCAACATTAGCCATGCCGGCTGGGGCTGGTGAGAGTTTATTTTATTTTATTCTTTATTTCCATGTGTTCCACCATACATGACCTATGGTCACAAAGTAGTTCATCCAACAATCAATATAACAACCCATCAGTCGAAATAATAGTTTTAGTTCAAAACATGTTGTGGGCTCCAGCTTGAGGAAGACTGAATTAATACAGCTCTGTACTGGTTACCAACTTCAGGTTGCATCCAAATTATACCCTGCGATGTGTTAAAGGCAGCCTCAGATTTCAGCTGGACTGGTAATACTAGTGAAACAAACTGAATGCATATGTCAACTCAAAACAGGAACTTTGATCCATCAGCCATTCCTGACAAAGGGAATAAAATATTATTTCTCTGACTCTTCACTGTGTTCACTAGGATTAGCAGTTTTAAGCAGGGACTGACTTTCATTTTTTATCCTTCCTCACACAATGAAGCCCTTTCTCTCAACCATGGCCTCTAGACATTCCCTTTACAGGACCATCAACAATGCTGATTTGCTGCAACATGTATGTCTCCAGTATCGTATGTAATTGAGGGGGGGGATATGTTCCTTGGGCCTTGTGACATTTCATTCTAAAAACCACACGAGGCGACTTTTTCTTAAAAGTCAAACATGAGCCAAAGCCATTCACTTTCCCCCCTCACTATGAGCCAGTTGGAAAGAAGACACAATCTGTATGCTTTATGCCATAAATTGGTATGCCTTCTGGTTCTGAATGAGTGTGAATGTGCCATTCAGTTATCTACATGTTCTTAAATTAAACTGGACTTGTAGCAATGCCATTTTCCTGATATTTCCATTTCCATCCATTCAGAGACAAGAGCTCCAGCCAAATCGCCCATCTGGTCTCCTCTCCCATCCTTATTTTAAAGAACTATATAAACAAAAGTGTACTTCAAACTCCCAAATTATTAGTTTTGCTTTTGATGTAAGACTTGGGCATCGATGGTAATTTTTTTTCAGTGTGGCATTCATCATAAAAGGCCCTCTTAACTTTATCTAATATCTGCCTCCGCACATTCAGCTAACCCCACTGACTGACTGCTAGTGTTAATGGTGAGGGAGGAGAGAGAGAAAATCATAAGCAAAGGTTTTCAAAGCCGCACAGGAGATTTAACCACATGGCTTCCATTAAAATGAATGGACCTATTGTGAGCGAGGGAGAAAAGAGATACAGAGACAGACAAAATGCTCCCTTCAATTTTTTCCTTTTGCGCTCTGCCTGCTATAAAAGATAATGACTGCGGAATATGTTTGACAGAATGGTGAACATCTCTGTGAGCACAGCCAAATCTAGCTTGAAGGGACTCACTTTACCTCATGACTAGAGAATACATTTACATTATGACATGTGAAATTACCGAGCAGCTGCTGGAAGGGGGGAAATGAAATGAGCACCATCTTGCAGAGGACTTGCTGGAGATGAGTCATCCGCTACTCGGGGGCAAGCTGGGAGAGTGTTATGCAAAGGTGATACGCAATGCAGTAAAGGTCCCTTGTGCTTACCTTCAGCCCTATTCACAGGTGTGTGTGTGTGTGTGTGTGTGTGTGTGTCTGTGTTGACCAAAAGGACAAATCCAACTTGAAAGCACATCATGTAGATTGCCTAAGACAATGCTACTCTGTTCTTAATGAGAAGTGAGATAAACTTCAGCAGCAGCTTCTTATCACCATATTTCATTCTAGCATAGGCCCAGAGAAGCCTGTGGACATGTGCAGCACTTTTCAGATGTGTTGCCAATATTCACGTCCAGTAGCAGCCTTTGCACTCCGCACCCACCAGTTTCAGTATGTGTGTGTGTGTGCGTGCGCGCACAGGGGAACCAGATGCTGCTTCTAGAAGAGGGACATGAACAATCCCAGGGCAGTGTAGTGCACAGAGAGTGTTGCACTGGAACCAATGCAAGACCCATGTTCAAATCCCTGCTCAGGCATGAAGTTCATGGATGACCTTGCGAATGGCCAATCACTGTCTTGTCACTCAAACCTGCCTTGTTGGATTGTTGTGAGGACAAAAAGGGGAGGAGGAGAACAGTGTCTGCTGCTTCTTCAAAGATGAGTGGAATAATAAGCGAGCAGCCAGGATACCACAATGTGCAGTGCTTTGGCTACCAGCTATAATTGCCATGACCTGTACAGAGTTGACGGAAGGTTTCGATCCTCTGTGGGACATAGGTTGGATGAGTTCAAATAGCCTTAGGGTAGGAAAGTGATTTGCAATACAGGAAATATTAACTTGTCAACTTCCACGCAACTGGTATAAGTTCTTACCAATGGCATCTTTTTCCTAAAGTATAATGTTTAAGCAAGTGAAACGACTAGGTGGTATTTGTTCAGGTAAAGTTCTTCTCAGGCTCTGGATTGAAATTGAGATGATATTCCAGCAACCCAGAGATGTTTCAAGTTTTCCTTTCTCTTCCCCTCCCCCCCCAAACTTTTTAATGTAAGGACTGTAAGTAAACATCTTGAGATGTTTCTGCCCTAGAAAGGTCCCAGCCTAGTTCTTAGATGCAGAAGGCTTTGGGTCAAACGAGATGTGTGAAGTCGATAGGTCATGAGACCCTGGTCCAATAATGAAACATCTCCATCCTTGCTCACCTTCTTGAGTGTTAAGATTTGCAGGGGGGTTCTTGGTCATTCCACCACCCTCAGAGGTGCTGGCAATGGCAGCACAGGAGAGGACATTCTCTGCTGCAGCCCCTAAATTGTGGAGCTCCCTCCCTGCAGAAATGCATCAAACATCTTCATACTCTGAAGTTATACCACTTTGCCCTGGCCTTTGACAGTTAAGGTTTTTTTGTTTTGGGGACCCACCTCTTTTGTTGAATTTATATTGTTCTGCTCAATTTGCAATGTGTTTACATGTTTTATAATAGCAATACTCTTTTATTAGTTTTTATAACTGTATATATTCTATTGTTGTAGTCCACCCTGGGACCTTAGGGCAAAACGTAGGTAAGAAATCTTATAAGTAAATAAATAATGAAAGCTAGGAAAATGCTATTGTGCCTGCCAAACTAAGAGAAGTCCAATGAGTGATAAGACAACAGAAAATATTGGAGGGATTCATCACTTCATTGTTTTCATGCATTTTGTGGCTTATTTGGAAAAACTGCATCTGTCATTCATGTAAAGTCAATGTTTTTGGGAACACACATTTGTTTTATCTCAACCATTTCATCTAAACTAATTTTTGCATTTTTGTCTTTGCAGCTGCCTGTGGTTGTTTTCAGCACCCACCATTTTATGTTGCCAGATCAGACCATCATGTTGGTCTGAATCTGGAGCATTTGGAATGGAGCAAGAGAAGCAGGGGAGGAATCAGCCACCCAAAGTTTCTCCCAAAGCTCCCCCAACACAACACAATATCTGGGTTATTTTGGGAAATAAAATGACAACTGCCAGGAAAGAAACTCGACTTCCACTTCTATCACTGGAGTAAGGTAAGTAATGAATGGGTATGAATGAGTGACAAATGAGCATGAAGGGGAGGGGTAATGAAAACCAACCCCATTTGTGCACATTTGTCACGCAAAGCATCCTTTTAGGAATGAATTGAAATGGAACCCAAACAGGCACAATCCAATCCAGTATTCCATTTATTCCAAAATGAATGGACCTCTCTGAAATACAAGGGTCCATAGCTTAGTTGTAGAGCACACACGGTGCATGCAAAAAGTCCCAGGTTCAATATCCAGCATCGTGAGCTTGCAAGGCAGTAGAAGACCCATACCTGACTGCTGCCAGTCAGTGTAACCAATATTGGGCTTGATGGTCTGACTCAGTAAAAGGCAGCTTCATATGTTCATAGAAATAGGCAATGTCTACACGTGCAAAACAGAGTACGCTTTCAATCAATGAGGGCACTGCAGCAGTGGTGTTTTCATCCTCTGTTGTAACAACAGATAGCAGACACATCCTTTATCTTGATAAAAATGGAACTGAAAATAATGGAGAGGCCTTTAATGTAATCAGCAGTGCTTTTTTGTCAGTAATGTTTTACTCTTGCACACCTGTATCTGATTTGGAATGTTTCCAGTCTGGTTTAAACTTGAGTTGCAACGATAAACAGTTCTTAACTGTATGCCTAGCATACAAATTAATTGGGTCATAGATAGCTGGTGTCCCTGTATTGCAAATAGACAGCACCTGATCACCAATGGTTCGGGGGAAGGCATGCAACACAAATTCTGAATAGGTTTCAGAAGGCTAATTCAAAAAGAGAAAGGCACACCCATGAGCTTCTCACACAAAAGCGAGCTTCCTACGTACAAAAATCCCATCTAACTACTACCATTTTCTTCAATATTAACCAAACCCAGCAGCCATGAGCAGTACAAGGGAACCCCTTTAAGGTCCTTAGAATGTGTTAAGTCTAGTCCATGCCCAGAATTGGACAAGATGTCTTCCTTAGAGGATGACTCCATTACCAATACCAGAAAATACTAGGAATAAATGGGAGTGACATAGCCTAATGGACACTCCAAAGTGGTTACAGTAGAAGAATCATAGAATCATAGAGTTGGAAGAGACCACAAGGGCCATCGAGTCCAACCCCCTGCCAAGCAGGAAACACCATAAGAGCACTCCTGACATACGGTTGTCAAGCCTCTGCTTAAAGACCTCCAAAGAAGGAGACTCCACCACACTCCTTGGCAGCAAATTCCACTGTCAAACAGCTCTTACTGTCAGGAAGTTCTTCCTAATGTTTAGGTGGAATCTTCTTTCTTGTAGTTTGGATCCATTGCTCCGTGTCCGCTTCTCTGGAGCAGCAGAAAACAACCTTTCTCCCTCCTCTATGTGACATCCTTTTATATATTTGAACATGGCTATCATATCACCCCTTAACCTCCTCTTCTCCAGGCTAAACATGCCCAGCTCCCTTAGCCGTTCCTCATAAGGCATTGTTTCCAGGCCTTTGACCATTTTGGTTGCCCTCCTCTGGACACATTCCAGTTTGTCAGTGTCCTTCTTGAACTGTGGTGCCCAGAACTGGACACAGTACTCCAGGTGAGCTCTGACCAGAGCAGAATACAGTGGCACTATTACTTCCCTTGATCTAGATGCTATACTCCTATTGATGCAGCCCAGAATTGCATTGGCTTTTTTAGCTGCCGCGTCACACTGTTGGCTCATGTCAAGTTTGTGGTCAACCAAGACTCCTAGATCCTTTTCACATGTACTGCTCTCAAGCCAGGTGTCACTCATCTTGTATTTGTGTCTCTCATTTTTTTTGCCCAAGTGCAATACTTTACATTTCTCCCTGTTAAAATTCATCTTGTTTGTTTTGGCCCAGTTCTCTAATCTGTCAAGGTCGTTTTGAAGTGTGATCCTGTCCTCTGAGGTGTTAGCCACCCCTCCCAGTTTGGTGTCATTTGCAAATTTGATCAGGATGCCCTTGAGTCCATCATCCAAGTCGTTGATAAAGATGTTGAATAAGACCGGGCCCAAGACAGAACCCTGTGGCACCCCACTAGTCACTCTTCTCCAGGATGAAGAGGAACCATTGATGAGCACCCTTTGGGTTCGGTCAGTCAGCCAGTTACAAATCCACTGAGTGGTAGCATAGTCAAGACCGCATTTTACCAGCTTCTTTACAGGAATATCATGGGGCACCTTGTCAAATGCCTTGCTGAAATCAAGGTAGGCTACATCCACTGCGTTCCCTTCATCTACCAGGCTTGTAATTCTGTCAAAAAATGAGATCAGGTTAGTGTGACATGACTTATTTTTCAGAAATCCATGCTGACTATTGGTGATCACAGCATTCCTTTCTAGGTGCTCACAGACTGTTTGCTTAATGATCTGCTCCAGAATCTTCCCTGGTATTGATGTCAGACTGACTGGGCGGTAATTATTTGGGTCCTCTCTTTTCCCCTTTTTGAAAATAGGGACAACATTTGCCCTCCTCCAGTCTGCCGGGACTTCGCCTGTTCTCCAGGAATTCTCAAAGATGACTGCCAGTGGTTCTGAGATCACATCTCCCAACCTCACAACGGTCGGGAGGAATGTTTTTGCCAAAAATCTCAGAAACCTCATCAGGAGGGCTTTAAACTGACTAATGTGGGGGAGGGAGACAGTGCTCCTGAAGGTAGGAGTCTATCAATTGATGAAGATGATCATCCAAATGTCATAGACCAAATGGAGCAAACAGCACGCAGACCTAGTGGTGGGAGGAAAAAATCCTTAAATAAGAGACACGGGGGAATGATTAATGGACTTCAATGTCTGTACACTAATGCGCAAAGCATGGGAAATAAACAAGATGAGCTTGAGCTCTTGGTACAGCAAACTAAATATGACATAATAGGTGTGTGTGTTTCTTTGTGGGTGTGGGTGTTTCTTTGTGGCTGATTAGCTGCTCTCCCTGTGCAAAGGTCAGAGGGGGCAAGGTTTCTGTTGAGGCAGGTGATTAGCTGTGGGAGGAGCTTATCAGAGCTTGCAGGGCAGCGTGGGCAGACTTCCCACGGAGAAGTCTGTAAAATCAGAAGGTCTGATACCACCTAACTAATCATATGCCCCAGCTCCAGGTTTTCCACCATTACCCTAGGAGAAGAGACAAGCTGAAAACCAGGCCAGAAGATGCAATATATTTCTAGCATCACAAAGCCTTCTGTGTCTGAGCCTTTCTCAGAAGGAAGAAGGTACCTAAACAAACTGCAGATCAGAATGCTCTGAGAAGGGAAATGGCATCAGGGCCCCTGATCACTTTCTGCTCAACTCCTTGTGTTCCAATTGTGACTTCTTGGCTGGACAGCTCTGCTCACCTGTTCCTTCTTCAAAGCTTGTCATTGACTTGCTCCCTGTTCTGCTAGACAGCTCCCAGCCATGCCTGTTTGATGGTGCATCCAGGTAATCCAACTCAGAGGTGGTAGGAATGGGAGAACACAAACTATGTGTAAAAGGTCATCCTGACTTGAAAGGGCTTTTTTCGGTGGTGTAGGGGCTGTAAAGAAGAAGGGAAAGGACAGATTGTACAAGCTTGTCATCCAGTCATGCAATGTTGGATTCAAGTTGTTGTTGTTGATGATGATGATGATGAAGATGATGATGAAGGTGATTGTGTAGTAACATTTTTATCCCTAAGGAGCTCAGTGTAGCATGTTTGGGGTGTGTTCCATTTGTTATGAACTTTTTGTCAGTGTTATCAGTTATGCTACTTGCCCCCACTTAAATTATCTTCAGTCCAATGCCACAGAACACGTGGAATGATTTGGGAATGGGAAAGGATGGTAAGGAAATTCTTAAGCCAAACAAATACAATGTACACACATTGTGATGCTTTATTGATGCAAACTTTAATGGAAATTCAATAAAACAAATGGCTCTAGGTGCATTTAGAAAATTCCTACAATCAGATTATGTGATGAATAGGTGCATCTAAGGCTATATTACTCAATGATAAATCTCAGAAACACAACTATGCAAGAAAAGAAGTCCTTTTTCAAGTGGTTGGCCGTGGGGGTTTCTGTGATCACCAATGAAAGCACGTACACATTTCTGAAAGTAACAAAGTAACATTGATTCATTGTGTTCAGCCCTTGTAATAGGAAAGTGGGGCCATCATACCTTCTGAAGTGTGAGTCCTACAACTCCTCATGCTATCCCAGAACTCTAGAATGGCAACTGCACAGTTGCAGAAACCTTCCAGCTACAAACGCTAGGGCTGCTGGACAGACTCTTGTGCCGGGGTGTTGTTTGGCGGAGGGGAGTGTTGTTGATTTTTTGTATATTTATTTTAGATCTTGTGATTTATGTGGCAATTGTTCAGTTTGGTTGTGTATTTTTTAATATTTTATTTATTGTATATTACTACTTTTGTACATTGAACTTAGGTATTGCCTTCATGTTGTAAGCCACCTTGAGCGTGGTTTGAACCATGGAAAGGCATCATACAGATAAATATATCTATGTATGTATAGGCCTAGCCTGTTCCCAGGCCTGTTCTCAGAAGGACATGATCATCTGTCAATCCCAGAATTGAGTGTAGACCTTTATTAACCTTTCTTCTCATTAAGGCTGTAGTCTTGTATGTGGCTGAAGACTCCCTTGAACAAAACTTCAACCTCCACAAGAAGCAGCATGAGTAAAATGACATTCTCAGGATGATTTTCCGGGTCAAGAAACAAAGTCTGCCCCTTGAATGCCACATCAGTGTTTGAACTTGCACTAATGCTGCCTCTCAGGCAAAAGTAGTTAGTGGCTCAACCTTGAGGCATGTATCGTAAGGAGTCATTTCATTCTGTGTAAGAACAGTGACCCAAGGTCCTTCTTGCCAGTACTTTCAGAAGCCTCTGTGGCATGTGAGAGTGTTGACCAGAAATGGTGGGTGTAGGGATAAGATGCCTCAGAAGATACAGTCAGCAATTAAGATAATGCAAGCTGAGCAACAGGGACAGCAAAAAGAGAAGTAAGAAAATATCACTGGGAAGAGGCAGCAGCTTGCAGTGCAGGCAGCACTGAACACAACATTAGAACTAATACAGTATTTTTAGTTACTTTTAGAAAATATGCTATTTCTGAAGTGAATATCAAAATTAAGGATACAGTGTATTCTAAAATGTCAATATAACTAAATGCCATATATTACCCTCATTACAGGTGATATATTTGGTCCAGGACAAGCATCCCCCCTCATCAAGCAATGGGATGGGTGATAATGCACTATGCAGAGGTGTGTATGAAGTGTATATTGTGGCAGAGTGGTAACGTGAACACCAACCAGGCTTCCAGCAGAAGCAATGTTCACTTTGACAGGAGTACATGCTGGCCAAATAAACATTTCGTCGTCTGATATTTCTGCCATATGGCAAGGCCCTGACAACTTGTGAGCAGGCAAGTTGCCATTCCAACAGACGGGGATGCATACAGCAAGCCAAATATATTTTGTCTACATGGGCAGCAGATGTGTGTATTTATTGACACCATCATTCCCAACCTGTGAAAGCTGGAACAGCTGTCTGACTTGACCCGTCTATGCCTGGGCTGAGGGGGATGCTATGCTACTATGGACAAACTAGATTGTCCAAATTTTTATTTTTGGTTTTTTTAACTGTTGTTTCCCAAATTCATCTGCTGTGCTACAGTGTTGCTGTTGTTTAGTCATTTAGTCATGTCTGACTCTTCGTGACCCCATGGACCAGAGCACGCCAGGCACTCCTGTCTTCCACTGCCTCCCGCAGCTTGGTCAAACTCATGTTCGTAGCTTCAAGAACACTGTCCAACCATCTCATCCTCTGTCATCCCCTTCTCCTAGTGCCCTTAATCTTTCCCAACATCAGGGTCTTTTCCAGGGAGTCTTCTCTTCTCATGAGGTGGCCAAAGTATTGGAGCCTCAGCTTCAGGATCTGTCCTTCCAGTGAGCACTCAGGGCTGATTTCCTTCAGAATGGATAGGCTTGATCTTCTTGCAGTCCATGGGTACTGTGCTACAGTACTGTATTTAATGATGTCTGGCTGGTACGCCTAAACCCAGAATTAATTCTTGAGCAGGACTAAAATTGGTTACACTCAGGGCTGGCCCCAGACATTTTGCTGCCTGAGGGAAGAAATTCAATTCAGTTCATATTCAAAGATTAATTTACCTAATTCACACTTTCCAAGGAAATACAAAAAGTGAAACATAGCATCCTCCAAGATTCACGCTTCCCCAAATTTTGCAAAGCCTTTCTCAATGTGTACCCAAAAAAATTGCATATACTAGGGTAAAAGGTGCATAAAACATATATATTAGCGAAAATAACATAAAAATGCATTATATTGGGGAGCATTGCATTGCAAAGATGTATATATTAAACAAATTTGCATAGATATGTATATTAAGATAAATTTCCATTAAAATGCAAATGAATTTTCATGAAGCCTTTTAAAAAAATCAAAAACTGATATGAAAATGGGGCAAACTGAACTTTAAATTTGAATGAGAAACAGAGAGGAACCAAAATTGATAGGTTCATCCAACCCTAGCTTCAGGTCAGATCCTACAAGCTGCTGCTAATAGAGTTTTCTGCAAATACTGGTCAAGACTTATCTCCAAGGTTTGCATTTCTTGAATTAGTCCTGTGCTGCAAATCATCTCTCCTGTGTTTCAGTTATCCTTCCCCATCAAGTTAGTATGAAAACAAATTGTATTTGAAAATTATCAAAGGGGAGAGAAAAGTTAGGTGAAATTATATTGAGTAGGGTGCAAAGTGTGTGTCTCCTTTTTTCCAATCTACAAATAATCAACAGTGGTCTTCACTCTGCACTCTACCTGGGTGTTCCTGCTTCAATTAAAGCCCAGGGGAAGACATCATGGGATAATTCCACTGATGGGGCCTTTTCAGATCAGACAGTGTGGGCAGCCAGGGAGGCTGCAGAGTGCTGGAAAAATATTTATTGGAAAGAAAAACATATATACCACCCTTGGCCATATCAGAATGATAAGGTAAGCTCAAAACCTTGCAGTGACTAAAATTCTAAAAAATGGGGGGAAACCTCAAGCACCCTGAGAATGAGACAGAAAAAAAGGAAGCCTCTTACACAGTGGAAGAAAGTGGCTGACAGATTTCAACACAGCACTTTTTGGAATCATTCAGCAGGTATCAGACTCACCAGAAATTAGGAACACGTTTCTGCAAAGTGTAACAGCTACACTCAAACGTCTTGTTATCTCAAGCTCCTAAGGTGCATGAATTTGACATGGGTACGACATACGCATCCCTATGCCAGTGTAACCTTAGGTAATATTTCTCCCATTTCAGTGAACAGTTAGCTGAATGTTTTGGATGTCCTTGTGCCAATTTGCTAAATGACGTTGTGCAGCGATTTGTCTTGTGGTAATGATGGGAAAGAAAATACTGTATAAATAAGAAACAATAATGAAGAAGCATTTAGGGTAGTATGATAGGATGAGATTGCTTGTGAGAGTGACAGGGTGACATCCTGAAAGAGGGAAATCAAAGCAAATATATGGAGATTCTGCTTCTGAGATGGAGCTGATTTATGACATTATCTCTGGAGGGAAGTGATAGAATTGCCTTTCTGTGGTACATTTCCAGCCGCACCGTAGGGGACATGGAAAAGCAGCCCTTTTCTCTCTCTCTCTCTGAATTTCTATGTGAGCCATTTGGCTGCTTTCCATTGTTTAACTTTAACTCTGTCCAGCTCTTAAATCTTTGCACTCAGAATGCACAACTCTTACTCACACAGGAGTGCCTCCTAGCTATTCACACTAATTAGCCAAGGTCATTTAAATACATTTTGCATGAAGCACCTTAAGCTCAGTGTGCCATTTGGTATATTTATCAAATGACTGATCAATATGCTAGACCACAGTTTCTGGAGAGCCTTGAGCTACAAGTCGAATGCAACATGAATTCCAATCCATGCAAGCTGCCTCTTGCATGAAATGAAATTAAAGTGTGTGCAGTAATCATTTTTCATCATATAAAAGCAATGAAAAAGAGGGACTTAATGCTGTATGTACAACAATTTCTATTTTAAGTAAATCTTAACTATGTGTTCTCCCTCCCACCCACCCCCTGCCTTTAACAAACAGGTATTAAGCTCACTTCGATTTCACTTTCTTCCTTCCAACATATTACCTCCACTCTATTGGTAAAGTAATTTATTCCATCCTCTGTAGAGATCCTGGATCTCATTTGCCAGCATATTTATCTTTCCTGCCACTGCACTGTCATTCATCTGCAATCTCCACAGAATACTGGACCTGTGCAGAATTTCAATTAGGATTGATTCAACTAAATCCAGGCCAAAGAATTGACACTGACAGGGTGACCCCAAGAGAATTTAATATGCTGAGGTTTTTTAAAAAAAAAATGAAACAACAACAACTGCTAAAGTGTAACACCCTCATTCATTAAGTCTTCTATATACTGGTTTTAATCTGGTTCACAATAAGCCTTTTGCAGAGACTGTGTTGTGTGCATAACCAGATTTCGAGCTGTTTTGATAACCTACAGAAAAGGTATTACCATAAAAATCTCCCCTCTCTTTCCTTTGAGGTCTAATCAACTTAAACTCAGACAGTTTGTAATGAACAGAAGAATGATTTCCACTGAGGCTGAGCAGCCTTAAGCTTCCCTTTCTGTATCTGTATACATTTTAAAATCAATACGGTGTAGGGTAATAGAGATAAAATTGCTCTAGTCCTGGCCTCTTGATTTGACAGACTTTCAGCAATTTTCGTCATAATCATTGACAGACTTCATCTGCTCGTCAGTTAAATGGCCTAATAGAATTTCCTAAGTAAGCCCCAGTTTATTAGGGCGGCTTAGTGTTTTAAAGGGCAGAAGCTTCAGCCACAGACAGTAACACAGATATTGCTCTTTTTCTACCCATTTATTTATTTATTTATTTTTAAGTGAAGCTCAGAGCTGCTTGAAAGCGGTATTTGAGGTGAGAAAGTTTCCTTTTAATTTTGCGTGTCTAGGGATGGATTGTAGCAAGGATGGCCCATATAACCCATACAGATGACTGCACGACTCCAACAAACAAATTATCTCCCTTTCAGGTTCCCTTGGTCACCAGCCACTCTGCCATGTAGGAAGGAGATCTTTATCATTCATCAATGGAAGGTGGTTGGCCCAAAAAAAAAAGTGCTTATAAATACCTGTACCTTACTTCTGAAATGCAATGGGTTGCAAATGGGAAGACACACTTCATGGGCGTTCACATGTTACATTCAATAAGTGTGTGATCTGTGTACAAATGTACACAAATAGTTAAAATGTACAGTCATACACAGACTCGCATGTAACGTTTAACTAGTGTGCAGGAAAAGATAAAGAGGCAAAAAGCTAACAAATTAGCTACAAGAAGAGTGGTCAAGAAACCAAAACAGGAGATTTTTCTTGCAAAAAACAAGACCTGTGTCAAGTTGACCAGAGGCAGGGCAGAACTTTTAAAATAGAGTACACCTGGGCACACCCCCTGCTCATGCAAGTTATCACCCCAGTTCATTAACCATGCCTGCTGTGCCTGATGAGAGCTGGAATCCACCAACAACTGGGGGCGGGGGCAGATTAAGTACCCCTGTTCTAAACCATTGTACATGATTATCCTTCTTCTGCCTCATCTGGCACTGATTGATTTTGTTGTGTTTCCTGTTACATGTGATTTATTGATTTGTTCTTTAAAATGGTGGTGTTTGTTAGCCACCCTGAAAGCTGCCATTAGGAGCTGCCTCATAGTCAGTTCATGGTCCATCTAGCACCATGTTGTCTACACAGATGGAGAGCAGATGGTGAAGATGGTGAGGAATCTGAGAAATTCTACCTGCAAAGTATTTGCACTATCCCCCAAACCATGGGTCTTCCCCCCCGTGCCAAAGGTATGAGAGAGAATAAATTTTAAAATAAATAAATAAATATTCTATGCATATTTAGGGCTCTGTTTTGCTTTATATATTCCAGGACTGAGGTATGGCATTAATAACAATTCCCGAGGCTGAGCCCTGGTGAGAACTGGAACACCATACTATATTACATGATATTAGAAACCAATAATTGCCCACTTTATGATAAAAGCTGTACATAATGAATAAGAAACATGGCATAATTAAGAAAGAGAATGGGAAAGAATATTAAAAATTCCATATCCAATCACATTTTTCTTCCACTCGTTATTAAAGTCACAGTATTTTTCCTGGAGATAGAATCTTGATTAGTCAGGAGGGATCAAGTTACAGAAAATAATAACCTGACTCAGTGTAATTGCAGAAGCAAAAGCAAATAAAATTTACTCAATAGAAAACCAAACATTTTAAAATAGGAGAGGGAGACATGGTCTTAATGGCTCACCTCTTCAAAAGATGAGGGTCTACCAGATTGTTTTAGAATATCTGCCCTACCTCTGGTCAACTTGGCACAGGTCTTTTTCTTTGCTTGTATGTTGACCACTGGGAGGAGCACGGAGAGAAAAAAATGCCATGGTGCATCTGCACAAGCAAAACAGATGCCTTAATCTGTCCCAAGTGCATTGGTCTCTACAGCCACAGCAGGCAATGTAACTCTCCAATGGTTTGACTTTACTTCTGATGATGCACTCTTCCATTGTCTCTCAAAACAGACAGAGGCACACAACAACTTTAGTGTCGGACTAAAGGTAAAGAACATGACCTGCAGAGGTCAACGACAAAGGATGCAACCATTCCATTAATTCTCTGGATCTCCATTAGGCATCAGGAGTGTATTAGTAAGTGATGTGCTGTAAAAAAAATAAAGAAAGAAAAACCAGATGTTTTAATACTAAAGGACAGGGTCTAAAATTGGATCACTCATCTATGGGATGGAATGGATGGAATGAATGGAGCATCACCTGCTTGCTTGCATCAGTTCCCACCACTGAAGAGACTTGCTTATGGTCAGTAGCGGGAACTGATGCAAGCAAGTGATGTTCCACAAGCTTGTTCTTCAGTAATGGAAACGGCAACAGCAAAAACAAGCAAAGCTCTCGTTCAGTGTATGAGCCTCTCCTGTGTGCATGTTTTCTTATCAGCTTATTAGCTGCTAGATCTCTCTGTGGCTTTCAATTCCATTGGCCAGGATATCTTCCCAGAATGGCTCTGTGGAATGAAAATTGTGGGCCCTGTGCTATGGTGGTGCCACTCCTGCCTATGGGACTGAGTCCAGAGAGTAGCATTGTATGATTCTCTTTTGGCCCCCTGGCAATTGTGTTGCAGGGTTCCTCAGGGCACTATTCCATCCCCAGTGCTATTTAATACCTAAATGAAGCTGCTGAGAGCAGTCATCAGGAGTTGGGGGGGCAAGCTGCCGTGAGATCTCTGGTAGCACTCAACTCTGTCTCTCCATTACATCTGAATTAGGAGAGGTTGTCTGGACCCTGGATCGAGTGGTGGAATGGGTGAGAGGAAAGTAGCTGAGCTTGATTCCTGGCAAGACAGGGGTACTGTGGATGGATAGTTCCTGTGGATGTCAGGGACTGGGCAGAGGAGAAATGGTGGAGACCACCTCCCCATCCTGACCCTTCCAGGGAGGAGGAAGAGGAAGACAATATAGATTTACAACAGGGGTTGGAAGTAGGTAGCAGCTCAAAAGCACATGAGGAGAAAAGTTGGGAAATCATGGGAGAGCCAGGACAACATCCAGCTGACACGTTGTCATTAGAAAGCATTCCAGACCCTCCATCTCCCAGAACCCAGGGAGCCTTAAAAGTAGGAGAACAAAGAGCTCAAAGACAGAGGGCACTTAGTGGCATCCATAGCGGAGATGATGAGAATGATGAATGAAGAAGTTGGACAAGGGATGGAGATTCAGTCAGGACAACGCCATTATCCAAGAGGCTGGGTTCTACAGCCTCTCTGTGTAAAGACTGAAATAAAAAGAACGGTAAGAAACTTTTCCTTGTCTTTATACTTTCCTGGGCAACCAACCAGGAGCTGCTGACAGCTCCCTGACAGTGTCCAGGAAATTTGTCAATTGCCTGGATGGGCCAGTTGGTCCATCATACTCCCTCTGAAGGAGCAGGTACGCAGTCTTGTGTGTTTTGAAAGCTAGCTTTGCCACTGGATGCCTGGGAGGCCTCAGCAGCTAGAAGCACCTTTGACCAGCTGTAACTGGTACAACAATTATGGACCAGGAAAGCTTGACCAGACTAGTTCAGCCATCTTGCAATGATCCAACACTTACTTTATGACAGCCAAGTTCCAGAAACTGTTTTGGACATAAAAGTGGTATAGTCCCTTTCCAGATGTCTTAAATCCTACAGTGAAACCAAATAAAAGTGCAATTGAGGGAGAAATGAAGAACTGGAAATGTGATGGGAATGTCAGTGGGGAGGCTAAGAAGGTGAAGCCAAGGTGGTTCCAGAGAGATTTCAGTAGAGAAATGGGTCATCATAAAATATTTTTAGGTTGCCCAAAAACACTGGTATCATTTTAAAGCTAAATATAAGATTGCTTGGAAATATCATATCAGCAGGGGACGCATATTACATACGGCTTTGTGCAATTGTAAATTTCCCCCTTTGCAATATGATTGTCAGCAAGTAGGTGAGCTGTAACCCACAATTAGAGGATTATTACACAGCACTTGCATGCAGCACCTAGAGAAAGATAAGTTTCTTTCTGGCCCAAACTCACAGGAGCTGTTGGCACTGTTGCTCCATAGTACCGAGACGGCTTGCTGAAGATTTAACAGCGCTGTGCTCTACAACTGCAGAGTCACCCAGCTTGAGTTTTTAGAAGCAGGGTTTTTCTATAATCTGCTGTTTATGCAGTTGCATGGTCTGTGCTTCTGTGCTAACCTGAATGGACAATGATATCAGGGAGAAAGGTGGTGGAGTGCACAAGGTCAGACCACCACCTTGCAACTATCGCAGCTGGGCATGGATTGAACCAAAAGTCGATTGCCTGTTCATCCACTGCATTGTAACACAGCAATTTTTGCTATGGGATGATTCCCGCATCATACATAAAGGTCCATGTATGAGAATCATATGGGAAGAGAGAGCATCTGGTTTTCTCCCACTTCTTATATCTAGCACAGTAAGTGTAGTTTTGTTATGTATGAGTTTATCACTTCCTTATATACCAATGTATGTTGGTATATGTGACTCTTTACAAAGTATGTGGCACCGTACTATGAATGGCACTTTACTAAGTATAAGATCACCGTTCCCTACCATGAGAGGTGTACAGTTTAAACCACAACACAGAGATGAGAGAACATGAGGCAGAGCTAAGGAGCAGAGGGATATGCATTCATTTCAGTGACACACAAGCTTAGTTATGATAGAATATGAGGACTACAGGATGGATGTTATACTTTAAAGTACACATGGGACGTGGGTGGCACTGTGGTCTAAACCACAGAGCCTAGGGCTTGCCGATCAGAAGGTCGGCGGTTCAAATCCCCGCAACGGGGTGAGCTCCCCTTGCTCGGTCCCTGCTCCTGCGAACCTAGCAGTTTGAAAGCACGTCAAAGTGCAAGTAGATAAATAGGGACCGCTCCGGCGGGAAGGTAAACGGCATTTCCGTGCGCTGCTCTGGTTCGCCAGAAGCTGCTTAGTCATGCTGGCCACATGACTCGGAAGCTGTACGCCGGCTTCCTCAGCCAGTAAAGCGAGATGAGCGCCGCAACCCCAGAGTTGTCTGTGACTGTACCTAACGGTCAGTGGTCCCTTTACCTTTTTACACATGCTTAAGATTAGGAGATGTGAAATACAAGCAATTCTCTGAGCCAGGAATGGGTGGCACTGCTCTGCCATGGTTCCAATCCTACTTGGATGGTCATTTTCAGAGGGCAGGGCTTGGGGAGTATTGTTTGACTCCATGTAGCCTTCCATGTGGGGTTCCATGCTGTTTGACAGCTACCTGAAACCACTGAGTGAGGTCATCCAGAATTTTGGAGTGCACTAGCAACAATATGTTGGTGACACAGAACTCTACATCTCCTTTACATCTGCAGATGTAGCAATGGGTGTGTTGGACCAATGCCTTCCCTTGGTAATGGACTGGATGAGAGCAAATAAAATGAAGCTCAATCCAAACAAAACTGAGCACTGTTAGTGGGTGGTTCCATAGACCAGGTGAATGGGGTGTGCCCTGCTCTTCATGGGTTACACTCCCTCTGAAGGTGCATAACTTGGAAGTACTTCTGGATCCATCACTGTTCCTTGAGGCTCAAAGGGGAGGCATGCCTAGCATTATGCCTGGCTACTTTTAGGTACCAGGCAAAAATGTCTGTTTTCAACCAGGCTTTTGGCTTTTAATGTGTAAAGTTTAAGATCTTTAGGGGGTGGGATGTGTTTGACTGCCTTTTATGAATGTGGACATTTTAAGCTTTTATTCTGTTTTAGTTTTATATTGATTTTGATTTTTTTGTCACATTGCAAGTTGCTTTGAATTTACTTTCTGTAAAAAATAAAAGCGGCTAGCAAGTGTAATTATTATTAATAATATACAATCATGGAAATCCAAAGTTAAGATCTGGCCTGAACTTACGTACTTTACTAAGAAAATCTGGTTTCTTTTTTCTTTTTCTCTGTGTGTACAGAGCTCTCCATACCATCCATTCTACCTTACCTCTCTAGCAGGGGTTAATATGCCTTACATCTATATATATATAATTTTTGCATGGTGACCTGATTAAAGTAAGAAATGAAAAGATGCAGCCCAAGGCAACTAATGCAGTCTTATCATCAGTAGCTAACTAAAAAAAGCTTTGCTCTATATTCAGTATCCAAAGCACTGGGAACTGGTATCAAGGGCAAGTGCTAAAATCACACTTGATGTAAGTAGGCAACAATCACATTTCTTCAGTGGAACTGAATCCACTTCCCGTAAGTTTCACTTTTTACCTAAAGCACTGTGTGATTTTCTGTTACTACCACCACCACCAAAAGCCCAGTCTTACCAGAGATATGGAAAAGAAAATGTTGTGACGTGTAGGTCCAGAGGAGTCAAACGTAACAAAAAAGATATTGTGCAGGGCTTAAAGTTTGACAGAAAATGTGTTTTCTTCCTTTGATTGATTGGATAGCTTCCACATGGATGAAATACATGCTGAATTATTTAAAGATAATTACACCGCACCGCTGTTGCTAAAATATTAAGACACGGTTATCCCATAGGAGGAGTTGTGACAGGCATTGGCACATCAAGTAATGAATAGCTATAGGGTAATGGAGAAAAGAGCTACCAGAAAATTAAGAAACAGAATGTTTCTAAGGAATTCACATTCAAGGTGGGGTGCATAAAATGGTCACTATATATCGATAGACTATTTCCCCCAGAACTGGGTTCAAACCCCCTCTGACCTTGGTAAATGAGAATTTGAGCTAAAAATTATTTTAAAAGATTAAACTGAAACAATGCCACAATTGGAACAGAATATAAAGTTTGTCAAGGTCTACTTCAAGTATAGTTAAACAGTAAAGAAGGCTAATTGCATAATAACAGACCTTCCCTGATAGCAGTCATAGTTCCATTATCAGTATTCATAGTTCTCTGCATACATATCAGTATAATTTCTACCACTAATCAACATGAAGAAATGTATTAACCTGTTTGAGGACATGCTCAACTGTATTTACATTTTAATTGTTTTTCTTTCCTTCGGTGTGTAAACTGCCTTGGGAATATGTTTGAAGTGTGACATTAAAATTCTATAAAATGAAGAAATACAAAACTTTGCTTCTCCATCTGATCGAAGCTAGCAACCATCACACAGATCTTCATAGCCATGGCTAAATTACTATAACTTGTTCTAGGTGATGACTGCCAGTTCAAGAAGCTTCAGCAGATATGAAATGTGGACTCGCACCTTCTGATCCAAATGAGTTCTTTGGGGCATATTATTGCAATACTCCAACCTATGCAGTAGTTCCCTGTTTATCTTCTGGGCCCAAGACAGCAATGAAGAAGATGACTAAGGGCAGAACAGAGGTCACAGAGTTCAGTACAGCTAGGGCAGGTGAGAATTGCTTTAGTAGTCAAGTGGAGCTGTGTGGTGATGACCACCAACTTGAATGGCTTTTTTAAAAGTATGCATGAAGGATAAGGCTGCCAGTGGAACCACAAAATTTATGGTCTTCCTCCACTGTCAGAGACAGCATACCTTTAACAAGTGTGTAGAGGGCTATTGCACTCAGGTCCTGTAAGAGCATAGGAGCCAACTCCTAGGGACCATGTTGTGATCAATTATGCTGGGCGAGGCTTACCTGGGCCCCCACAATATTTTATTCAAAATGGCACCCCTGTGTAAGAGGCAGACCTGCAGGGAGCAGTTCCAGCTTGGATATACACCTTGTACTTTACACATTCACACAAAATCTCTGGTCCAATCCTTGATATCCCTTGGTAAGGATGGGAAGGACTTCTGAGGGTTCTTGCCAGCCAGAGCAGAAAATCCTGAGCTCAGTGGAGCAATGGTCTCATGTGGGTTAAGATAGCTTCCTAGTTTGTCTCATGTTACCATTTGTCTTTTGTCCAAAGCAGAAACATTTTGCCCTGAACTAGCTCTCTCATTTGTTACTCATCCTGGGAAACAAAGAAGATAGTTTATTTTTCTGGTGCTGTTGGCTATCTTTTTCTGCACAATATCCACAACACATTTGCATCACAATCACACTGGGAATGGGAGAGGCATAGGAATAAGGTGAGAAAATGTTATTTGGGCCAAATAGTCAGCTTTCATTCCCTTGCCATGTCAAGCATTGCATCGCTGCAATTTTTTCTCCCAACCTGTTGTGTTGAACTTAATTATCTGATATTTGCTCTTGTCTCCTGGTAAAATGTGAGATGGCCTGATGAAATGTGACATTCTTGTCGGTTTTTGTTAGAAGTGAGTAGGAACGGACAAATATCCATGTAAGTCTGGATGTATTATACATTATTGATGCCTCAAAGTATTCAGAGTAATGACCTATCCCTAAATGAAGCGACAGCAGTTGAAGACCCGGAGTTATCTCATCACCAAGGGGGCGGGGGAATATCCTGGTTTAGGAACAATGCTCTTGCGAAGAACTTTGTAAATCTTTTATTGTCTCCTGCTTCCCTCTTGGGGGGTGGGGAGCAATGTCTCGCTAAGCTGAAAACACTACTCTGCAGTGGCTTTCCCAACCATACCTGGAGATGACAGGGATTGAACATGGAACCTTCTGCTTGCAAGGAAGGCAGACACTCTACCACTGAGCTATGGCCTTTCCCCATTTTGGCTTCTTTAATGTGGGATTCTCCAAGAGGCAGTTAGATTGTTGGAGCATGCCTTCTCTTTCAGATGCATGCTTGTCCTATTAATTTACTCAAGCCTTTCCTCAATGATATTTTTACTTATTCTTCATTTATCATTGTTCACTGGTGTTGCTCTGTTATTTTCACTGTTATATTTCTGGTGCTTATTTTATGTTTTTCTGTACATTGGTCTGATATTTTATAACGTGAGCAGCATATACCGTATTTTTCGCTCTATAACACGCACCAGACCATAACACGCACGTAGTTTTTAGAAGAGGAAAACAAGAAAAAAAAAATCTAAACGAAACAGTGGATATATGATTTTTGTGGATCATGCTCTGGCCACAGACATGTGATCTGACAGTGAGTTTGGAGTAGCCCAATGCAAAAATCCTGAGGATCCATGTGGATCCATGCTTTGTAACCACGTTTTTGCACCACTGCGGCCCCAGGCAACAGTGGGTGCGTGATTTTTTTCGTGCAGGCTGTAGCCATGGACATGCTATGTGATCTGATGGTGAATTTGGGGTGACCCAGTGCAAAAATCCTGAGGATCCATGTGGATCCGTGCTTTGTAACCACGTTTTAATTGGGGAAGGAAGGAAAAGCACTCAAGGGACAAGGAGCATGCGTGGGGTGTGTGGAGAAGGATGCTGCTAATAATGCAGAAGAGGGGTATAAGCGGAGAAGGCTCCTCTCCCCTCCCGCTTTGCTCCTTTAAAGAAGCAGGCTCTCTGTCCCTCTCTTCTCCCCACTCAGCGGCTCTTCTCCCGCTTTGCTGTTTCAAAGCAAGCCACGGAGGAGGGAAGGAAGGGGAACCATGGATCCTCTGCTCACGACTGCAGCAGATCTCCCCGCCATCCGTAGGCATTCGCTCCATAACACGCACAGACATTTCCCCTTACTTTCTAGGAGGTAAAAAGTGAGTGTTATGGTGCAAAAAATACGGTAAATCTTTCACACATACCCCAGACTAGTAGCTCAGAATTCCATCATCTCCATCTAACATCTTCAGTTTGCATAATATGGAGATCAACTGCAAGGCCTCCATCAGTTCTTGAATGTGTTTTCAGTGGAAGGCTGAATAAGAGCAAGACAGCACCATGTAGCATGGCTATTTCCCTCCTTAATATAGCCATATATCACAAGAGTCATATTGCCTAGTTCGACCTGATAATATGACAGTCATATTGGCAATCTTCACGTGACAATCTACTCAGCCTTGTTAAAATCGGAAAAAGGGGGGTGTTTTTTTAAGACAAGCAGAAACCCAGAGGCATCTCAGGGGCTGAATCTCAAACTGTCCTAAACTAACAACCAATTCTGCCTGTTGGGACTCATCTACATTGATGGTTTTACTACGCTTTGAGAGCATTTGGGAATGGTTTCAACATGTAGAGGGCAAACGACGTTCAGCTATAACGCTAGCAATGAGTTATAACCTTTTATTTTAGAAATCTTTGTTTTGTAGCGTTTTATCATTTTTTTGCACTCAGACGCTAACCACCGTCCAATGGTATTTGAGGGGCAGTGTTAAGTTTCTCCTCCCACCTTTTGCTTCCTCTGTCCTAGCCTTTAGTTCCTACTTCTGATTTCTCTTTTAGAGTTGTGTCTCATGTTTTCTGCCTTTTTATTTCATGGAGCTGGGATCCCGTGCAATTGTCAGGGTGCCTAAGCATCCCAGAGATTGCTTTGCATCTCTAGCCATCTCTTGCACAATCAAAATGTTTTCCTGTTGTGTGGCATAAGGCATTTAGGTAAGGGGGTGAGGCTCAGATGAGAGAGACAAAACTGCCCCTTGGAAGACAAGGGTGTGGGGGGGTCCCACTTTGGTGGCATTATAAAGTAGGTGGTTAGAGGAGCAGGCTCATCTAAACAGGAGCAAAATATACACTCCCAAATACCAAAATATACACATACATGCTGGAATGTTTGGAAGTAACACCTCAAGAAATCACAGCCTTAAGGAATCCAGTCAGCAAAGCCAGGTCTCTAAGCATCCTCCTTGTGAACAAGTGGAAATGAAAAATGGTTTGTTAGACCTATATTGGGATATGACAGGTTATAACAAACATTTCCCATTTGTAATGTATATCAAAGTGAACCTATTATTGAAGTATTGCTTATGAAAAACAAGTTTTTCTGTTATACAATTAACTAAACTCAATAAAAGAGACATCACCTTGCCAACAAAGGTCCGTATAGTTAAAGCCATGGTTTTCCCAGTAGTGATGTATGGAAGTGAGAGCTGGACCATCAAGAAGGTTGATCGCCAAAGAATCGATGCTTTTGTTTTTTTGTTTTTTAAAAAAAAGATATTTATTGAAATTTTCAAAAAAAAATAAAAACAAAACATAAAAAAAACAATTAAACACACATACAACTTACATTTCTTACTGTCAATGACTAATTTCCGTGACTTCCCCACACCTCCCCTTCTTGTATTCCAGTTCCAATTTTTAGCTCAGCAAGTTCTTGTCCCCAAACTTTACCTTGTTTTCTCTAATTCATTTTAGTTAACCAAATTTTAACTTATAAACCTCAATCTTTATACGCCAATACTTATTCTTCAAAATCTTTTTCTAGGTTCACCCCCTCAATTTAATTAACCAATTTTAACTTATAAACCTCAATCTTTATACGTCAATACTTATTCTTAAAAGTCTTTTTCTAAGGTCGGCCCCAATTCCCTTCCCCGAAATCCCCATTTTTATGTTAGTGGCAAAACCAAATTAATTAAAACAGAATATAGTTATACACCCTTTGGATTCCCAAAGCCCCACCACCCCCTTTCCTGGTTTCGAACCCCAACAAAAAGTCCATCAGTCCATCTGCAGTCAGCCTGGCGACCTCACGTCCGAGGCTCTCAATTCTCTCTCAATTCCTCTCTGCCGGTTTTTTTGATAGTCCTTTATATTAAACTCCGAATCTCGAAGGAGCTCTGTCCCAATAAGGTCCATGTTTCTTCCAGCCAGGCCTCCGTATTTAAAAATGGAGCCAAAATCTTGTTTCCTACTTCTCTTAAGTCCAAATGTCCCAAAAGCTCCAGTTTCCACTTTAGCCAAATTTGTATTCCATAGGTCTTCAGATCTCCACATAGGGAGATCTCTCCATTCTCCCTTCTTCAATTCAAACCAAATTTTCATCATCCTGGTCTTATTTTCCTTTATATCCATCTTAACCGGCCTCTGGCTCTCCTCAATCATCTGTGACATTATAGCTCCTCCTTCTTTTTCCTTCGAATCATCATGTTCCTCTTTCATCACATTCTCGGATTTCTCAAATTTCTTTTCATATTCAGCTGCAAAAAATTTTAAGTCCACTGCAAAAATTTCCTGTTCAACTGCAGAAACTTGAGTCAAGTCCCTCCCAGGCTCAGCAACTTTATTTACTGTTCCATTCAGTATTATCACATTTGTTGCCAAAACATCACTCTGTTCCTGCAGCTTTCCCAAGAGAAAAAAAGTCTTCTCCAGTTCAGCCAGTATTTTTCCACTTACAGCCATTTTTGTAATGTCCTAAACCCTCCCTAGAGGGATTCTAGTTTCTTAATATCTTCCAGTTCCAACCCAAAAGTCAAATTAGCCTTTTCTTCTTTATTTTTAACAATTTGTTACCAAATTGTAACGAATATAACCAGCAAAGATAGCAGAAACAAAGTTCTCCTTTTTTCCCAACTTTGACAGCTAGTTTGACAGCTGTCAAAGTCTTTATGTCTCTTCCGCAGGCTCTCTCACCGATCGCTCCCGGGTCTTGGGGGAGGGGTGAATTCCGTTCTCAATGTTAGAACTTATCCTCCAGCACAATCACTTAAATTGCCCCAACGTAGAGTTAATTGCTTTTCTCCACAAAGAAGAAAGGTATTCTCACAACCTTAGTAATAAAATCCTTGCTTTACGATGTTTACAAGGCGGGTAGGCGGACTTCCTCTTTACACCTTACCCGGTCGTGCCTAATTCCCAAAGAAAATTTCCCTTTTAAGTCCAATTTCCGTGTTACTCACGGGTTGTTGCTTTTAATCCAAATGTTCAGAGAAAGAAGTCAGCGCTCTCCGTCCATGGCATGCGGCTTCACTCAGCAGGGGAAGCAGTCGACTCACAGCACCGCACCGCTCTCCGTCCCCCGTTCCAGAGCCTTTAAAAAGGCTCCTTTGCGGGTCGGGGAGCGCAAATGGTGCCCGCCGAGTCACCAGGTCCACAGGCTTCAGCGCCTGTGGTTTCTAAGGGTCCCCGCGTCGCCGCCGCGGCAGAACCCGACCCCCTGCTGAGCTGATTCCCTCCGGAGCTCGGAAGGAATCTGCCATTAGGCGATGGCGCTAACCCGGAAGTCAGAATCGATGCTTTTGAATTATGGTGCTGGAGGAGACTCTTGAGAGTCCCATGGACTGCAAGAAGATCAAACCTATCCATTCTGAAGGAAATCAGCCCTGAGTGCTCACTGGAAGGACAGATCCTGAAGCTGAGGCTCCAATACTTTGGCCACCTCATTAGAAGAGAAGACTCCCTGGAAAAGACCCTGATGTTGGGAAAGATAGAGGGCACAAGGAGAAGGGGACAACAGAGGGCGAGATGGTTGGACAGTGTTCTCGAAGCTACAAACATGAGTCTGACCAAACTGCGGGAGGCAGTGGAAGACAGGAGTGCCTGGCATGCTCTGGTCCATGGGGTCACGAAGAGTCGGACACGACTAAACGACTAAACAACAACAAACTCAATAAAACAACTTTTATTTTCTTCTAAACTTTGATTCCTCCTTTTTTTGTAGTTTAACACTCACAGTACATAAAGCTATAACAGTTTTTATAACCAGTGCTTTTACTTGGAAGTAAATCCCAACAGCTCAATGGTTTTTTTTACTAAGCAACACATTCATGGATTGGGGACCTTAAGGTGAGTATAATGTTTTGGACAGGAAGCTACAGTTAGAACTGGATATGGAACAACTAATTGGTTCAAAATTGGGAAAGGAGTATGGCAAGGCTGTATATTGCCTCCCTGCTTATTTAACTTATATGCAGAATTCATCATGTGAAAGGCTGCACTGGATGAATCCCTAGCCGGAATTAAGATTGCCGGAAGAAATATCAACAACCTTAGATATGCAGATGACACAACCTTGACAGTAGAAAGTGAGGAGGAATTAAAGAACCTTTTATTGAGGGTGAAAGAGGAGAGGGCAAAATATGGTCTGAACCTCAACATCAAAAAAACTAAGATCATGGCCACTGGTCCCATCACCTCCTGGCAAATAGAAAGGGAAGAAATGGAAGCAGTGAGACACTTTACTTTCTTGGGTTCCATGATCACTGCAGATGGTGACAGTAGTCATGAAATTAAATTGGGAGAAAGGCAATGACAAACCTAGACAGCATCTTAAAAAGCAGAGACATCACCTTGCCGACAAAGGTCCGTAGAGCAAAAGCTATGGTTTTCCCAGTAGTGATGTATGGAAGTGAAAGCTGGACCATGAAGAAGGCTGATCACCGAAGAATTGATGCTTTTGAATTATGGTGCTGGAGAAGACTCTTGAGAGTCCCATGGACTGCAAGAAGATCAAACCTATCCATTCTTCAGGAAATCAGCCCTGAGTGCCCACTGAAAGGACAGATCCTGAAGCTGAGGCTCCAATACTTTGGCCACCTCATGGGAAGAGAAGACTCCCTGGAAAAGACCCTGATGTTGGGAAAGATAGAGGGTACAAGGAGAAGGAGACGACAGAGGATGAGATGATTGGACAGTGTTCTCGAAGCTACCAGCGTGAGTTTGACCAAACTGCGGGAGGCAGTAGAAGACAGGAGTGCCTGGCGTGCTCTGGTCCATGGGGTCACGAAGAGTCGGACACGACTAAACAACAACAATGTTTTGGAATTCAAAGTGTAATTTTAAAAAGTATATAAGAACCAAAATAAGCTATTTGGGCACCATTGGGGGGGTATTTCCAATCCTGATATGGTGGATTTCTTATACTTTGAATTAAATCCCAATAGTTCAAAGGGATTCATGGATTGGGGACTTCAGTCTTATGTGGAATCAGCCTTTCTTCAGGATTCTGTCTTAAATGTTGAGGTGAGAACTTAATATCATTTGAAGAACAACTAGACTTAAATAATATGCCTCCAAAAAATATAAAGGAAGCTATCTTACAAATGGACCCCAATTAAATTTTCTGCTCATCATCACATCACTATGTGTGCTTTTCTGTATGGTTTGGGCGGGTGGAAGCTTAAATAGGTTACTTATTTTATTTTTGTATCTTAAAATGTTATTCTGTTTTAAATAGACAAAAAATAAAAAATAAAAGAGCAAACTCTCCTCTGTCAATTTCATTGCAACAAATGTAGAAAATTTGTAAAATGTACCTTCATTTAACAAGTATGTAGTCAACAAAGGATTTGTTAAAATATGCAAGGCAAGGGCATAATCAGAATTCATTTCAAGTGGATACTAGAATTCTAGGCTGAGATTTTCTTGTTAGTGTCAGAGATAAAAAGGATTAATTAATGAAGCCTGTGCTAAAAAGATAAAGGACAGTTGGATTTTTGATAATTTTCTTGGAATCGAGAGCAAGAGAAGCACAGCATAACCTGGATTTCCGTGTTACCATGTCCCTGTTTGAAAATGTATGGAACTGCCAATAAAAGAAGCACAAAATGAGCTGCTTTGGAGACATTTTCTTTTTTATATATAAATGGGTTAACGACCAAGATAGTTAAAACTGAAAATAAACATTGTGATCCCAAGCATACTTAATTTGAAGCAAGTCCTAATTAAAAATGTGGGAGATCGAATTTAATGTTTCAAGGATTTGGCTTTCTTTTTTCTGAATTCATTGCACCATTCATGCACTACCTGAATAAAAGATCACTTTGAAGCTGAATGTTTAAAATACACTGTGCACCAAGCCCACTGATAAGCCACATGCACAGATAAAATTACATCAGCCCTCCACAAGCTGAGAGCCACCAAACTGAATGCAGCCCACACGTCATACATGGTAGTTCATTAGGTTCATGTTATGCCTCTTTTGTACTTAGACACAGCTTCAAACCATGGAGATGAGCAAGCTTCTGCCCACACCACTCAGAATGCCCACTCCAAACAAAAACAGGTCTGCTTGTTTTCTGAGCTAATTTGACCTTTGTAAATCATCTCTCACCAGCCTACCACCTGGATCCTCAAACTCTAGCCCCATTTCCCCAGGGCCATCAAAACTTTTCATCCTGGTGTTTGCAATAAATAAGCCAGAGTGGGGGAGGATGAGGGAGAAATTATATCTCCCTCTTACATATGTGCAGCATCACAACCACCACTATCCAGACAGGCAAGATTGTGCTGAAAGGGAATGGAGGGGCTGGATGAATAAACCCAGAATTCTTCTCTGGCTCAGATTTCAATTTGAGCCAAAGAAGAATTTGGACACTTGCAATAATTGCCTCTTCTTTTAAACAGGCCTTACAGGCCTTACAAGTGCACAAAGCCTATTTATGGGCCTAATCCCAGAGAATGAGAATTGCCATCTCTGACAATAGGATCCTTTACCATAGGGCTAGAAAACTGGGGTGTCTATTTGGATGCATAGAATTGAGTGAAAGGAAAGAAGATTATGTTATAAACTAGGACTTCTGAAAACTTCAGTGGCTCCATAATATATCTCTCCTTAGTCTGCATCTGCAACCGTGAGATCAGGCTGTTCTTTTATCAAGTGCCCTTTCCTCATCCTCATGTGAGATTAAGAGTAGGTTTTCAGGGATGGATGCAATATATTCACCAATTGTGTCTTAAATCCATAGCGCTTATGTTCCATTGCTCTATTATTTCTCACAGAACTCTAGTCAGGTCATTCTGCTATCTTCTGGGTTTGTTTCTGTGGTGCTGATTCTTCCTTATTCAGCTAGTTCCATTCCAAAATGCTTGTCCTCATCACACACATACGAATACCAACAAGTTATGTGCAGTGTTAGCAGCACTATTTGTTTGGAAGCTTCAAAGACACAGTGGAACTAAAGACCTTCACCTTGGGACAGGGGGAAAGCATTCCCCCCCCCCTGTTTCCGTGCTTTGAGCGTTGTGTACACAGAAACCAGCAGTAACCAATGGCATGATTGGCTAACTGTGATCTATCTCTTCCATGCACAGACTGTCACCGCAAGATGCCTGAGCCCCAGCTATTTCCCAAGAACACAGTCAGGTCAGACCATTGGTCCATCTAGTTTAGTGGGACTTGCCAGGGGTGGGGAACCTCAAGCCAGCCCTCTAGGCTTCTTTGTATGGTCCTTGGGATATATGACCCATTGATTCATATATCGGTTTGAGCAGTATGAACTAGCTTGTTTCTGTTGGGATACTGCCGGGGAGACGGGGGCATCAGGCAGGCCCCCAGCTGGCTCCGGACGATCACCAGTCTCCCGTGGAACAGCATCAGTCAGTTAGCAACACGAGCCTCAGATACGCTTAGAGACCCGTGCACGCTCTGTCAGCAGAGTGTGTAAATCTCCACACAGCAGATGAGGCAGCCAGAGGCAGATGCAAGCATTATATACAACATTTATTCAGCATAGTCCAGGATCAAAGGAAAACACGTCTGCATCCCTTCGTCTCCGGAAAAACAGCAGTAACACAAAGGCAACATACAACGGAAGTTCCCAGCAGACTGTGCTGGGAGTAAACAGGCATGTGATACACAAACGTCATGCCTGTACCCTTTTAAGGTGGAATGGAACTATATCCTAACATCTCCTCATAAAAATGCAAGCAGAATCTAACTTCTCCCACATCTCCTTGGCCACAATCCTACACACACTTCCCTGGAAGTTAATCCCATTGGGCTAAGAGAGGTGTAACATCTGA
This sequence comes from Podarcis raffonei, assembly GCF_027172205.1. Taxonomy (NCBI): domain Eukaryota; kingdom Metazoa; phylum Chordata; class Lepidosauria; order Squamata; family Lacertidae; genus Podarcis; species Podarcis raffonei. Next base: position 36,940,027 of record NC_070602.1, on the reverse strand, counting down.
GTACTGAAATGTTTCAGGGACAGATCCCAGGTGGGATGGGTGGTTTCCTGTTCAGCACAGGTGGTATCAGGGTGATCTGGGGGCCACAAATCAGGGCTATGGGGTGGATTGGAGGGTCTGCACTCAAATTATCCCCAAATTGATTCTAAAGATTGAGAAACTGTTTATGGTTTTCTTTAAAAAATAAAATAAATGATGAGTAAATCACAGCTGCCTAACTTCTAAAACATCAAGTTGAGAAATACAGATTAATTGGAATAAAAGACCAAGCTGATACGGAACAGTGAATCCTCATTATTCATTTTTTAAATAAACTTATTTGAGCTTCATGAAATGAAAGTAGTTTGAATTCCTCATTCAAATAAAATACTAATTCCTCAAACAGCTATAATCAATAGGGGACAGACTTGCTTCAAGTAGTTGATGAGTGAGTCTGACAAATCATATTAGTCTTAACTAGATAGTGTTCTGTGAGTTTCTATTCCGCCACAGCTAATGCTCTTGATAAATTTATATACTTATCCACAGCTTTCAGGGCTAAAGTGTGTTTTAATGAATGCCTACTGAAACCAATAAATCTATTTCACCTAATTGTGCCATGGATTTCATTTATAAGCTAATTGTATTTATTCATCCTGATTCTGCCTGCACAAACACCTTGGCTCTTCTGTTTCCTCTTATCTATCAGTTGACCTCTTCCTTCCTATTTCTTGGAAGATCAGAAGAGTTCTGGGTCAATGCTTTCCACAAAGAGTGCAGCTGAGAGACAGAAATATATTTAGTGAGTCACTCTGTCCATTAATAACTCAATGCTCCATGAGTTTTGTCTTCAACCGGTATGCTGAAATGCTAACAGGTTTAAGTCAGTACCTAGTGGATGATAAACAGAGCAAGCAGGCATTAGGTAATGTAGCTCAGATACCTATATGGAAGGTGTGCATACAGGCCAGAGCACACTTAGTTAGGGGCAATGATATTGCTCAGTGGTCAAGCATCCATATTGTATGCAGAAGGTCCCAGCTTCAATTTTCAGCAACTCCAAGTAGGGCTGAGAGCGACCCCTGCCTGAAACCCTGGTTAGCCTCTGCCACTGTAGGCAACATTGAGCTAGATGGACCATTGGTCTGATTCAGTGTAAAGCAACTTCCCATGTTCCTAAGCTGCATCAACCAAGAGGATGCTCTCAATTAATTTTCAAGTTCATTATGGCGAGCAAGAAAGCAGCCTCTAAAGCCCATTCTGCAAGAAGATGAATAACATCATAATGTTGGGAGGAACCCATAGGTCATCGTCCACCTCCCTATAAATACAGAAAATCTGCTGCTACATCATCCGATAGCTGGCCATGTAGCCTTTGCTTAAAGCCTCTCATAAAGGTGTGACCATCACTTTCCAAGGCAATCTGCTCCACTGCCAAGCAGCTCATGCAATCAGGAAGTTCTTCCAAAGCTTAGGCACTGACCCCCCTTTGTAATTCAACTTGCCAGTTTAGGTCCTATTGTAGTATCCCACTTGATTGAAAAGAGTACTCACTGTGCAAGGAAACATTGCCCTAATACCAGGAAGCTCAGGGACTTATTACATAGGTAAGGGTGGAATTCAGTGTTACATTAATACACTTGTTCTGTCACTGCAAGCATTTCTGTTCGCTGGATGAAACTATCTCTCCTCTTCTCCCCCCATGTACTTTTCTGGGGGTTCTCAAACTCCCCCAGAGCAAACTGGGGATCATTTAGGGGGACGAGAAGAGGGGAAGCCTCATTTCACTAGTGGGACTTGTTGCACTGGCTCCCGGAAGCTTCCCTCCCTAAGCTTCCAACAAGTTCCCACAGAGCTATGGAGGAACCACACTCAGAGAACAAAGGGGAGTTTTTATTACATAATAAGCATGTCTGTTAAAGAGTTGGGCCACACTTGCTACACCTACCTTCTGGAGCAACAGAAACAAATTTGCTCCACTGTCTAGGTGACAGCCTTTCAAATGTGTGAAAATGCATGTGAAGGGGCTGAGGGAAACTGCAGGAAAGAAGGCTTATAACAAGCTCCTCAAACTCCACTTAGAACTTTTCTCAGTAAGTTGTTCTTGAGCAACTTGAAGTTTACACAAAGTGTGAGAAGCCTGCCCAAAGAATGTTGATCAATAGGTTCCAAACAGATAGTAACTTAAGTCTGACAGCCATATATATTATTAGATTGAACCTTGCAGCAGAAATCCATATATCCAGCAGGTTCATTGAGGGTAAATGATGGAATGATTATAGGTGTATACAAAAGAGAGGGAGGGAGGGAAGACTAGGGCTACCCGCCAGGATGACATACATTATACTAGATAGATAAGGTGCGAAACCATGGAGGAATAATTGATTTGTCTGATGGCATGCAGTGACTTACCTGTAGCCTCTTTATTGTAGTGCCAAATAAATAATGAGTTTTTGTGGTCCAGGATATGGGTCCTTTCCAGTCACTTCTCCATTTTTAATTTAAGGACAGATCCTAAACTAGAGTAAATCAGTAGAGGCTTCGGTAAAGTGATTGAGTTATGTTGATTTACCCCTCCAGGGAAGATCTGGCTCTTAGACTACAGCAAGTGAAGCAATTAGTGTAAGTTGAGTAATCAATATGGGAACAAAGCAACTCTGGCATTAGCTTCGCCTTAATGTTGTGTCAGCACTTTGAGTGTAAAACTTAACTCTCTTTCCTGCAGGGCTTACAACTTGTCTTTAAAATCTGTTCTCAGATTTTTCAGTCTTCATCCACGTTCTCAGTATAGCTTTCTGAATGATGAAGTCTGGAATGATGAAGCAACCCAAGTCTCCTGCATAAGGTGGCATGAGGAGTGAGGGTGGGGCCTAGTAGACACGAGGTTACTAAAGCAGCTACAGTAGCCTCCCTTGACTGGTACCAGAAAAGAATGCATTCCTTCCCCTAGTAGCTACCTAAACTATGCAATTTCCTCTAACTGCTGGTGGTTAGTAATTTGGTTAGTAATTTTAGTTATTTAAAGAAGGCTGAAGCTCAAAATCAAAAAAACTAAGATCATAGCCACTGGTCTCATCACCTCCTGGCAAATAGAAGGGGAAGAAATGGAGGCAGTGAGAGATTTTACTTTCTTGGGTTCCATGATCACTGCAGATGGTAACAGCAGTCACGAAATTAAAAGACGCCTGCTTCTTGGGAGAAAAGCAATGACAAACCTAGACAGCATCTTAAAAAGCAGAGACATCACTGTGATGGGATGGTGAGCTGCTTGTGTGTAAAATCCTAGTCCCTCAGAGTTTGGCTAAGTCCACAAACCTCTGTCTGTGACGGAGCTCCTTAAGCATGGCTCCATCAGTCGCTCGTAGAATCGGACAGTGGGCGTTTACGGAACTTCTTCCAGCATAAAAGCTCCTTAACGGAAACGCGTCTTCTGGACTCTCGGCGTGACAGTTTCCGGCGAGGAGTAGGTGTCCCTATGGGAGGTCCTGAAACCTCCCCACTATTTTCGCTGGAAGTGTCTCTGAGCCCTCCCTCCGACTCACTTTCCCTTGGAACTCCACCTCTCCCCCTGCTGGTTCCCTCCTCCGCTGAAAAGTCTCTCTCAGCCTCTGTGAGCCCTTTCACCTCCTGCTCCTCCGATGGCAGTTCCCTGACACATCACCTTGCCAACAAAGGTCCATATAGTTAAAGCTATGGTTTTCCCAGTAGTGGTGTATGGAAGTGAGAGCTTCACCATAAAGAAGGCTGATCGCCGAAGAATTGATGCTTTTGAATTATGGTGCTGGAGGAGACTCTTGAGAGTCTCATGGACTGCAAGAAGATCAAACCTATCCATTCTGAAGGAAATCAGCCCTGAGTGCTCACTGGAAGGACAGATCCTGAAGCTGAGGCTCCAATACTTTGGCCACCTCATGAGAAGAGAAGACTCCCTGGAAAAGACCCTGATGCTGGGAAAGATTGAGGGCACAAGGAGAAGGAGACGACAGAGGACAAGATGGTTGGACAGTGTTCTCGAAGCTACCAGCATGAGTCTGACCAAACTGTGGGAGGCAGTGGAAGACAGGAGTGCCTGGCGTGCTCTGGTCCATGGGGTCATGAAGAGTTGGACATGACTAAACAACAACAACAGTAATTTGAGGTAGGTAGGGGGGGTGTACACATGTAAATAAGAATGTGTTTTCCCCATTTAAAGGAAGATTCCATTCCCAAAGAGCTGATACCTCTGACTATTGTGATAGTTGGAATCATTTTCAATTTCAAGGCTCTCTTTCACCACATAAGCACATATCCACAAGAAAAACAACTATTTGTTGACTCCAAGATTTCTTGAGGAATAAATGAAAGAAATGCATGATGCATGTGTCTTGGCTGGCATAAGGCCAAGGAACTCATAAAGCCTTTTCAAATGTGCATTGGTTTTCATCCAAGGAGAATGATGGTATCTCATAGCATTTTGTGCTGTAGATTTACAGGCAAATATCCAGTGTTACTGACTGCTTGGGGCAGAATTAAGTAGCTTTTTTATGCAAGCAGAGGGAAGCTGGCAGATTTTTTTAAAAAAATAGCCATTGGTTGGTGCCTCTGTTATTTGTGGCAACTGTACACATATCGTGAAAGTAACAGGATGTCAGATGCACACCCTAAGTTACCACTCACTTATCTGTTAGGTTATTGTCTCTACCCTTATATAGTGTTCACCTCTCACTTGTCAAGGGATGTGACTTGTTGACATATAGGAGATGAAGACTTTCCATACAATTATGGTACAGAGAACCTTTCTGGCTGACTCCAGAGTTGAAAATTTCAGGCACAACAGTGTAGATCCAGTTTTAATGTTACTTTAATAACATTGAAGGAAGTGCCATGAATGGCCCATATTCCTTCCGGTCCTTCCTTCATCCTATTCTTTCCTTCATCCACCAATAGAAGCCAGGAATAGAGTTTCATTCAACATTAAGTGAGTAAACAGTTTCCCCCCCTCTTTTTTGTATGTTATAACCCACCCTTAGACCTCTAGTGAAGGGCAGGTAAGAAATCCCATGACTAATAATAATAAAATTTCTCAGAATATATTTTTCTGGGCAAAACTGTTGAAGAATTTCACCTCTCTCCCCTGAATATAACTGATGAAGTGTCCCCTTATATCACCACTTGCAAATAATGTGTAGAATGCTAGTAGAGTTGGGTGAAAACAGCCTCCTATCTACCTGTATGTTTAGTCTATGATTTTTTCAGCATTATTTAACCTTCTTCCCTTTTTCTTTATCCCCAGTAGCATGGGAAGCTTTGCGAGTATTAGGGCATTTCAATCTGGGTTCAGGCCTGGCTGCAGGACTTTTCTATATAGTAGAAAAAGAAAGAGTACAACCTCCTGCTTATTGATCTCTCTTTAGCTTTGGATGCCACGGAGCATGGTATCCTCCTGGACCAAAAGGTCCTACCTTTTGGATCGAGTTCAGAGAATAGCATTGGGAGAGTGCCTTTCAGCCCCTTGGCTGCTATGTTATGGGTTATTTAATACCTATATGAAGCTGCCTGCAGCAATCATTAGGAGTTGGTGGGCTGGGTGCTATCAGTATGTGTCAGGGGCTGGACTGAGGAGGAATGGTGGGAGCCGCCCCCCCTTCTCCTGAACCTTCCCGAGAACAAGAAGACAGTACAGATTTAGAACAGTTTGCAGAGGGGCATGGTTCAGAGGCTGCAGAGGGCAGAAGCTGGGAAATACTGGAAGAGGAACAGCAGGAAAAAGGAGAAACACCAGGGGAGAGACAGCTGACAGACTCAGCGTTTTGGAGAGCATTCCTGAGCCCTCCCTCCCCCAGGACTAGGTGTGCTGTGAGAGTAGTGGAACAGAAAGCTCAGAGACAGAAAGCCCAGACCACCCAGTGCAGGGATGACGTATTGTAGGATGAGAGAGACGAAGTGGGGTGGGACTTTACTTGGAGCAATGCCATTTCTAGAGAAACAGATGCATTCCTTTGTCTCTCGCTGTGATTACTGAATAAACTAATTGGTAAGAACTCTTCTCTTTTTTTCTGCTTCTTGCTACCACCGGGGGAGCGTTCTGATTCCCCGAAGCCTGACAGTATGCTGATGACACTCCGCTCTATTTCTCCATAACTTCTGAATTAGGAAAGGCCATGGGCCAGTGCTTGGATGCAGTGGTGAGATGGATGAGGAAAAAACAAGCAGAGCTTGAACCCTGGCAAGACAAAGGCTGCATCAGTGAGTAGTTCCCATGTCCAAGAAACTGGTCAGTTGCCTACCTTAGAAGGGGTTGTACTTCCCCTAAAGAAGCAGATTCACAGTCTGGGGGTGCTTCTGAATGTGGCTCTGTCACTGGAGACTCTGATAGTCTCAGTGGCTGGAGTTGCCTTTTACCAACTGCAGTTGGTAAACATTTACTATAACTCCTAGACTGGGCCATGTTCAGGCTGTTACTATTAGTATAAAGCCCTTAACAACTTGTGACTGGTTTACTAGTGAGATCACCTTTCCCCATATATGCCAACTTTAATCTGCAAACTGGTCCTGTTACAGGTGCCACATAATATCAGATCTACATTTGTAAGAAATCTGTCTTTTAGGGTAGCAACCACTTTGGAACTCCTGGTCTACTGATATCAAGTGGGTGTTTTCACCGTACTCTTTTTGGTGCCTGCTAGAAACATTTTTGTTTAGATAAGCCTACCCAGATATGAAGAATGTTGATGTGTGTTTTAATCCATTTTTAATGACATTTTTTTAAAAAAATGATTCAACTACAGTCATACCTTGGTTGTCGAACACCTTGGTACTCCCGAATGCCGCAAACCCGGAAGTGAGTGCTCCAGTTTGCGAACATTCTTTGGAACCCGAATGTCCAACACTGCTTCCACAGCTTCCAATTCAGTGCAAGAAGCTCCTGCAGCCAATCAGAAGTCACACCTTGGTTTTTGAACGGATTCCATTCGAAAACCAAGGTACAACTGTAGTTGTTTTAAAGTGTTTTTAACAATATCTTTACCTGTTCGTAAACCACTTTAAGGTTTACAAAAGCTATGAATTAGTTTTATGACATAAACAAAGAAGCAATGCCTGCCATTTTGTTGACAGTTCTCTTGTAATACATTGGCAGTGCTGCATAAGTTCTTAGATCTGCAATTGGAATGCCACAATATTTGAGAATACTTGGCTGTTTGTGATACATCTTGGCTGAACCAAGTATCATTGTCCTGGGAGCTAGAAAGGATCTCATCATGGCTTTAATTAAGTGCATTGAAGGCCTGGATCTAATACCTTCTATAACAAATTTGAACAATTGCCAGTAAGTTGGCCTGAACTGAAATGATCTGTAAAACTTCTCAAGGGACAATAAGTAAGGAGACAAATCATCTGCATGCAATTATTAGTTGTCTTATTGTCTTTTTAATTAAGAAGCCTGCTTACTGAAAGAAGAGAAGCAATATACCAGGGCTGCTCATCTTTTCTTTCATACCCTTTAACAAGAGGGAGGAAGAAAAGTGCCTCTGTTGTTCCTGTTTAGACAATGCACTTTTGTAAATAAAAAAGGAGGAAACTCATAATGTGCAGTCCCAAATCATGATGAGTAGAGAGGAGTTTGTAAATAAACATGACCCCTCTGTTCTAAACCTTCTCTTGATCGAAGGATCATGTCAACACTCTAATTAAATAATTCTGAAGCTGTTAATATGATCTTATTAAAAAGATGCTGTTAAGGAAATGAATCTGTTGGGGAACGTGATGCAGTTGGATTATGTATTACCACACTTTTTGCGTTTTGCCAAAGCTTTCATATCGCACTTGCCAATTAGAGAGAAAAAACACTTTTTTGTACTTGCTGTTACAAAGATGTCACAATCTGTAAAGCAAAAAAAAAAAAAAAAGCTAAAGGAATCCCCAAACCAAGGAATTACTTAATCATCTTGAGAGAGAAAATGTCCTCAAAATATACACAATCTACAGCAATATTTTTGTATTGATTGAAAAATAGTGGGTGTGTTTGGTTTTGCTCAGTTCATGAGAAGCACCCGAGTCTGCCCTTTTTCATGTAAGACAAAATAAAGAGCGGAGAGAAGTGGCTGGGAGGCTGGAACAGTGTAAATCAAGAGAGGTTGTCTGCTAGCTGTTGACTGGAGTACCCAGCCAGAAGTGTGAAATAATGTTTACCCCCAAAAAGGAAGAGCATTGCCTGGGTCTGTTTTGCACCAGCACAATACTTTGGATTCTGCCACTGTTCCCATCTGTCATACAGGGCGGGGGGGAGGAACTATCATCATGCATAGAAGTGCAGGTTTCATAGAATGTGTACATGCAGAGGCAGCTCGTCCCTTTTTACCGTCTGAGGCGAAACAGGAAGGTGCCTCCTGTGCCCGACCCCCTCAGCCAAAGCCCCACTTACTGGGTTTGCACAGCAACAGCAACTTCTGGCAAGATCTCTCAAGATCTCACTAGAAGCCACTGTGCAACCCCAACAGCAATGGTAGGGGTGGGTGGGGCATCCGCAGTCAGGCTGCCCTGTGGAATTCTGCCACCCAAGGTGGGTGCTTTGCTCCGTCTCATGGGCAGGCCAGCCCTGTGTGCATGGATATGTAAGAAGAGATTTGTGAATGCAGCTCCTGAAATAGTTGTCTTGTGTTAAAAGCAACAATGGGGAGAGGCGGTTCAACCTATTTCCCATACATTGTTTTCTCAGGAGTCGAAATTGGGGTGGTGTTTGAACTTTCAGAGTAAGGGTGAGTCCCCTTACTTTGGGCAAGTGTGGGCTCAGATATATGACACCACAATTCTTTCACAATCCTTAATATTTTAGCTGTATCTTATGTAAAGGTAAAGGGACCCCTGACCATTAGGTCCAGTCGTGACCGACTCTGGGGTTGCGGCGCTCATCTCACTTTATTGGCCGAGGGAGCTGGCATACAGCTTCCAGGTCATGTGGCCAGCATGACTAAGCCACTTCTGGCGAAACCAGAGCAGCGCACGGAAACACCGTTTACCTTCCCGCCGGAGCGGTACCTACTTGCACTTTGACGTGCTTTCGAACTGCTAGGTTGGCAGGAGCAGGGGCCGAGCAACGGGAGCTCGCCCCATCACAGGGATTCAAACCGCCGACCTTTCGATCAGCAAGCCCAAGTGGCACAGTGGTTTAACCCACAGCGCCACCCGTGTCCCTGTATCTTATGTTCTTACGTTTTAATTATGATCGCTCAGATTAAAATTAGCCACCTCTGCTAGACAAGTTGCAAGAAATCACACACCGTATTCACTCTAGTCTAATGCACTGAAAAACTATTTGCTGGCAAATGTAAATGTGCCATTGAATCTAATGAGCACCTTAATTTTCACAACGTAATTTGGCCAAGAAAGGTGAGCATTAGATTCGAGTAAATATGGTAAAGATGATTATAATAGTGAATGTCCATATTTGATTTCTCACAAGTAGGTTCAAAAGATGTAGGCCACTTCTCAAAAAATCCCCCTCCCTGCCCCTGCTGACACACCCACGCTACTGCTGGCCCCACCACCATCTCTGTACCCGCACCCATGCTGCCATCACAATGGAGCAGTAGCAGTGGGGGCGCAGCATTTGCAGTGGGGTCAAGGGTGCTGTGGCGGTAGCAGTGGTGGCATGGGCAAAGCCACAGGAAGGCTGTCAATTTCACAATGGCTTAGATGGGAACGGGGACAGATCTGCCGCCTGAGGCAAGTTGTTTCACCCAGCTTCATGCAAGCGCTGGCCTTGCTTGTAATTTATATGCTTGTCTGTTCTAGGTTAGTTTTTGCACGCATCAACTAAAAGCAGTTCCTTGGAGCATCTACATTCCTTCTGCTTTGAGTTTATGTTATATTTGTTGTATCATCAAAAAATCAATTTTTAAAAAACTTAAAGGAGTTCTACTGTATGCGCAAGCAATTTCTGAGCAGGAGTTTAAGATCCAAAAGTCTTTTCACACTTTAGCTGCATTGCAAGTGAATTAAAGGGATCATCAGTCCTTTGAGAAAGGTGACTGGAGATCGAATCTACCTGCTTTTGCTGTAGTGCTGCTGTCTGGGACCTTTTTTCTCCCAGAAGTCAGTTTCGAGTTTGACAATTAGCCAAAGCAGCACTGAAGAACTTGGAAAGAAAGAAAATGTATCATTTTACGACAGCAAAGAGAGAGCAAACTTATCCACTTTAACAACCTCTTTTTACGATTCTCTATTCCTGTTTCGCTGAGCAGAGGACCAAAATGCCGAGCTCAGTGCTTCAATTAGAAATGGCAAGCTCAGTGCTTCAATGGCTGAGGAGCTGTTTTTCATTCTGCCTCTGAACACTCGGCATGTCTAATTATTGCCATCCATGAGCATCCTCACTTTCTTTAAAGGATATGTTGACCTCTTTTCTGGCTAACGCTGAAAAGGGCTAGCTATTTGTTGTTACGGATAGCTCTATGGCTCCTAGCATTCAAAGGAGGATGAGTTAGAATTCACCAAAGGAGGAGAGAAATAATAAGACATGAAAAGCAGAAAGAACTCTACCTGGTGCCTCAGCAATGATGTGCCAGAGTGTATTGTGGGAGATCCTGGTGCAGGTGAGGGAGGCTGCTAACCTCGCACTCTGGCAGGAGCAGGGAGTATAATAGAGGTGATGCCCTCAATCTCCAACAGAAAGGGTTTATACTGCATCCTTCGCAGGCACCCTCTATGGAGCAAGTGTAAAGTGGGAATCTCAAAGTCTCAAAAGCATCCAAGTGCTAGTTCAGTGGCAAGAATGGATTGAACAATCAGAGCCTGGAATGTTTTCGGGCACAAAAAGCGGAATTTAATCAGAAAGGATGTCAGCTCAGAGGTGAAACAGTTGTTTGAAGGCTCTTTGGTTCCTGAACAGAGCACTTTGAGTGTGGGGAAACTGTTTTTAAAGAAATGTAGGTGTGTGTGCATGTGAGATATTATATATATATATGAGAGAGAGAGAGAAAAAAAGCAATGCACTTCAAATACAAAACTGCTTACTACATTCCTCCATTTTAAGAGGACTGAAAGCAAACTGTGGCTCTCTAAGGCTTTCCTCTGAAGCATTACATTTAATATTTAAGCCATGGGGAATGTTTTCATAATACATTTTTCACCAAAAAACAACACACTTATCTCCCAAATGAAGATATTACAAGGTGTCCTTTTTAGATGGCATTCCTGTCCAGTGAAGAACAGTTGAGCTGTCATTCTTAATTTACTACTCTGATGCATTAAAAACTGGTGTTTGTTGTTATATCATTTTTATTGATTGGTTTACTTAAATAATTTCTATATGGCTTTATACCATAATGTCAAAGTAGTATGAAATACGAATACAGCATACATCAGTGGTTCCAATTATAATGAATAGAAGAGAAATCAGAAGGAGCTGAGTCAAGTCAGTAATGCGTCTGCTACTGTGGATTCTCAAAATGTCCCAAACACATCTGTGAGTGTGAAGTCCAGCACTGATTGGCAAGTAGAGAAGCCTAGCCCATCCTTACATCATCTAAAATGCTTAGCAGAATCAGATTGTTGGGTTCACACATTCTCCAATGTGTTTTAGGGCTGACTCATGCAAACTGATGTCCCTGATGCAGGAATGGGGATGCTGTGCCTTCTCTTACACTGTGGCCTCCCAATGTTGCTGGACTCCAATTCCCAACAGCTCCAGGCAGCATAGTCAGTGTCAAGGTTTAGGGAATCCTTTCCCTCCCCCGGTGGTGGCAAAAAAGCAAGTAACAAGAAGGGTCCTTACCACATCATTTATTCAGGCTTTACAGAGAGGAACAAAGGAATGCAGTCTCCATTAATCAGCGGCGTTGCTCCGAGTAACCTCCTCTCCCCTTTTACTCAATGTCGTCTGCAGTGTCACCCCTTCTACGGTGGCTGCGTACGGCCCTTTGCCTGTTTGCTTTCTGCGCTTCCACTTTCACAGCCCTCCTGGTTCTAGGAGAAGGGGGGTCAGGAATGCTTTCTAATGATAACATGTCAGCCAGCTGTTCTGGCTCTGCTGCTTCCCCCTCCTCCCCTTCCATTATCTCCCAGCTCTGTCCTTCTTCTGTCTCAGAGTCATGACCACCTTTGTAAATCTATACTGTCCTATTCTTGGGAAGGTTTTTTTTTGGGGGGTGGCCTCCACCATTCCTCTTGAGTCCAGTCCCTGACAGCCAGTAGTTGTAATCCAGCAACATCTTCCCCACTTTCCTAACATCTTCTCTGGGATCCTGCAGTGATGAAGCTGCATGCTCAGGCACTGGGGCGAAGAGCAGGTAGGGGCGTGGCTGGCGCATGTCCCCAGAGCATGTCATGCATCCCGGGGCATGGCGCGCTGCCCGGGGTGGTGGCATGCGTCCTGGGGGTGTGGTGCACCGCCCGCGTGGGTGTGGCACCCGGCACAGTGGTGGGTGCACGGTGCGTGTTTGGGGGGCGGCCATGGTGATACTCCCCTCTCCATTGATGCTGGGGGCCCTCCTCCCACCCCCCATTCCTCCACCAGTGGGATCCTGGTGTGGCCAGCCTAGTTCTCAGCTCCGCAGGAATTATGTGGAGGTACTGATTACATGATCGGGACGCGGGTGGCGCTGTGGGTAAAACCTCAGTGCCTAGAACTTGCCGATCGCATGGTCAGCGGTTCGAATCCCCGCGGTGGGGTGAGCTCCTGTTGCTCGGTCCCAGTTCCTGCCAACCTAGCAGTTCGAAAGCACGTCAAAGTGCAAGTAGATAAATAGGTACCGCTTTATAGCGGGAAGGTAAACGGCGTTTCTGTGTGCTGCGTTGGTGCTGGCTCGCCAGAGCAGCTTCGTCACGCTGGCCACGTGACCCGGAAGTGTCTCCAGACAGCGCTGGCCCCCGGCCTCTTAAGTGAGATGGGCGCACAACCCTAGAGTCGGACACGACTGGCCCGTATGGGCAGGGGTACCTTTACCTTTACTGATTACATGAATCAGTGTATCCATATGTGACCTACTATACATGTAGCTGCTGTGACCGCCTCATTTTCCATGGGTGTTCAGTGCAGATTGCCAGCAATCTGTACCGGTCTTAAAACAGCCAAGACATCAGGTCCATATATGTGCCCTGAATGTGGATGCAGGCTTCCACGTGGAAATCCTCTTCCAGTTTGAGAGCTACATTCTTACAAAAGTGACGGGTGCTTGGTTCTTCTTACAAGATTGTGGTCTCATCTATCATCTAAGGTTCCATTATGCACTGAGATCCCTGCGCTAGCTAAAAATTTGGCTTGTCTACAAATGCCTTAGGAGGTGGCCAGAATCATCACCTTAATCAACTATCTCTTTAAGTGAGGGGAGTCCTATAGCACCCACCCCACTCAACAGCATAAAAACTATTGACACCAAAGAGATTTAACCATAGGATCATAATCATAGCCTATAACAGCAAACAGGGTCAAATCTGTACATCAGGATAATTGCCTGCAATAATAATTAAATTATTTCAAGTCTGAAATCTGCATTCTCTGCAGCATCCTCTTCCTTTTTCTCAAGCGCTGCCCTTCTTCTCAGACTTCAGTTTGCATGCTGTGCTACCTTTAATTCAAAACCTTTCCTACTTAATTAATGAGAGTGTTTGCTCTGAAACATCTTGTAATGGATGCAGCCGCTGAAATATTATCATTGTCCACCCTGTCCCTTAGTGAAATGTGCAATTATCTTGAAAGAAACAGGTGAAATCATCAAAACATACCTCCTGAAGGAGATAACAAGCTTTAATTCGGAATGTTTACAACCAAGAGGAATCATATTAACTGCAGATGTTAATTTACTATAACAAGACAAGTATGTCACTAACTACTTGTTCTTTTTAAAAGGGAAGTGTTTTAAATAATTATTTTAACTGCAGGTGTTGGTATTGGCTCAGCAGGAACAAAAGTATCATTTGTTACAATCCCATCTTCATCAGCTGTGTTTATACAAAGCTGTTTAATTCATTCTACTGATGCTCTGTTTTTTCTAACAATAGGCTTAAAGCAGTGTATTTATTTACAACAGAAAGGGAAATTCTCCATTGGAAATCAGTATTAGTGAACCACTTTCCTACAAGTTATCTTTCTTAATTGCTGTGGCCCCAAACATGTAACGGTACATTTATGAATAATGGGTTGCATCCAGTGGTTGCATGAGCAGAAGGCATCGCACGCAAACAGTATTTTGCTTCTCCTTTGCACGCCCTAGAAAATAATTCCAGAAGGTGGAAGGATCTCCTGAACACCATGGGATGTGTGTTGCATGGGAATGGGGCGGAGTTGCCTAAAATCAGGCAGAGGAACCTTCTGCAAGAGGAGATCTGCTGGTGCAAACTTCTGATTTCAGGCAATTTGCGTGCAGCCCCATATTACACAGTCTATACTGCTCAGAAGGCCCTTTGAACCCTCTGGATTGGCTTTCCAGGGAGTGCACAGTGGGAAATAAAGTTTGGTTGTGTGATCTACCTTCTGCTTGCACAACCAGTGGCTACAAGTCTATGGTTTAAAGTGATTTACCTAGGGCTGCCATATTCAAAAAGAGAAATTCCAGACACAAACATTTGAGCTTTTTTTTTTTTTGCCAAAGTTGTTGAACTTCTTCTGACTGCAGTATTCTGGCTATGTCCAGGAAACATATGGCAACCCTAGATTTACCTATTGATTTACTTTTGATTTACCTGTTATTGACCTGTCAATTTGTACCAGAAACAAGAGGACTTAGATGTTGCTGTGTTAGGTTAGAATTGGGACTGCTCCCTTGGCCCATCCAAATGAGGGGACGTTACACAGTAAGTGGTTGAAAGCTGACTACCTGGGGTGGAGTTTATGTACAGCCGCTGAGCATATTGGCCTTAGCAACTTTCTATATTTATTTAGAAATCTGATAACTCAAGGTTCAAGCTCAACCACATCATCAGAGGCTACAGATGAACTCCTCTCCATAACTTTCATGGGGCACATGGCTATTTTTGTAGCTACCTGAGCCTCTAACCTAAAAGAGGTCATTAAGGAATTGTGGCAGCTGGCACAGCACAGTGCTATCCAAAAAACCAGTATGAAAGGTAACATAGGATTTGTTTCGGCAATGGGCACCATGTTTCCTAATACGGTCCAGTTTAGCCAGACAAGACATTTCAGCTCTGTAGCTGCTTAAGTGAATTTCAAGGCTCAATGTGACAGCCAGGAGGATGTTTAAAGCATAAAAAAATAGCAAAGTACTTACTGGTGAAGTGGGCTGACCTCATGACCTAATTGCTCCAAACAAAACAGTAGAAATGTATGCTGTACAACATCTGGAGAAACATTAATTTTGGACTGATGCTAAACGTGCAGTACAAATAGGGCCTCACTCTGGAATTCTTGTTTTACATTTCCTTCCAGATACAATTAAAATGATATGGTATTAAAGTATAGAGTCATTTAGCTTATCTCATTATAAGTGAAAGTACTTTAAGAAAGAAATTGACAGGGATCACAGAATGGGGGGTTGGAAACCTACATTATTATTGGAAAAACAATTTAGAGTCATAATAATGTTCTAGAAATTGTCCTGTATACAGTATTTTCGTAGTTAACAGTGTTGAGATTAATTATGAGATGAAAGCTAACTTTGATTCTTGCAAATTTTTTCTAATTAGGAATATGTTTCTTTAGAGTTTAATTTTGTCATACCAATCACAGTAATAATCTGTAACTACTTAACCATCGCATTAGAATTAATGATGAACTTTATTGTTAAGCTGCATTTAGCTATAAGAAACACGAGGAACTGTGCTGTCCATAGCCGTTGCATGTTCTCTTATCTTCCTACAGAAATGGATTACTTATTAAAATAGGATTCTTGATTCAGAACTGGTGCAATAATTAAATAAAGCATGAGATTAAAAGCTATTTCCCCCCCTTTATCAGTGCACTGTGGGCTTCACAGACTTCAGGAAAATGAGCCTGGCAACTACTGATATGGGGCTACCCCAGCTAGCAAGGTGTACTATATCTTTTAGTTTGCTAAGGATGTTTGTTGGAAGCAAACGGAGATGAGGGGATCAAGAGAACTATTTTAGAATGCATTTCATGCACACTGCACATGCCAGCTGGGAACATGCAACTGCTTTTCCTTCACTCGTTCCACCCCAGAAGTTGGGGTCCAACATCATTGGGGTCATTGAAAGACTTGCAGATGCCCAGTGTGATTTTCTGCTTTGAACAATACATTCTAGCCCTCTTTGGGCATCACAGTTGGGCATGAAGTTAACGTGTGAGGTTGTTGTTGTTGTTGTTTAGTCGTTTAGTCATGTCCGACTCTTCGTAACCCCATGTACCAGAGCACGCCAGGCACTCCTGTCTTCCACTGCCTCCCACAGTTTGGTCAGACTCATGTTTGTAGCTTCGAGGACACCGTCAAACCATCTCATCCTCTGTCGTCCCCTTCTCCTTGTGCCCTCCATCTTTCCCAACATCAGGGTCTTTTCTAGGGAGTCTTCTCTTCTCATGAGGTGGCCAAAGTACTGGAGCCCCAGCTTCAGGATCTGTCCTTCCAGTGAGCACTCAGGGCTGATTTCCTGAAGAATGGATACGTTTGATCTTCTTGCAGCCCATGGGACTCTCAAGAGTCTCCTCCAGCACCATAATTCAAAAGCATCAATTCTTCGGTGATCAGCCTTCTTTATGGTCCAGCTCTCACTTCCATACATCACTACTGGGAAAACCATGGCTTTAACTATACGGACCTTTGTTGGCAAGGTGATGTCTCTGCTTTTTAAGATACTGTCTAGGTTTGCCATCGCCTTTCTCCCAAGGAGCAGGCATCTTTTAATTTCGTGACTGCTGTCACCATCTGCAGTGATCATGGAGCCCAAGAAAGTAAAATCTCTCACTGCCTCCATTTCTTCCCCTTCTATTTGCCAGGAGGTGATGGGACCAGTGGCCATGATCTTCGTTTTTTTGATGTTGAGCTTCAGACCATATTTTGCACTCTCCTCTTTCACCCTTATTAAAAGGTTCTTTAATTCCTCCTCACTTTCTGCCATCAAGGTTGTGTCATCTGCATATCCGAGGTTGTTGATATTTCTTCCGGCAATCTTAATTCCACCTTGGGATTCATCCAGCCCAGCCTTTCGCATGATGAATTCTGCATATAAGTTAAATAAGCAGGGAGACAATATACAGCCTTGTCGTACTCCTTTCCCAATTTTGAACCAATCAGTTGTTCCATATCCAGTTCTAACTGTAGCTTCTTGTCCCACATAGAGATTTCTCAGGAGACAAATGAGGTGATCAGGCACTCCCATTTCTTTAAGAACTTGCCATAGTTTGCTGTGGTCGACACAGTCAAAGGCTTTTGCATAGTCAATGAAGCAGAAGTAGATGTCTTTCTGGAACTCTCTAGCTTTCTCCATAATCCAGCGCATGTTTGCAATTTGGTCTCTGGTTCCTCTGCCCCTTCGAAATCCAGCTTGCACTTCTGGGAGTTCTCAGTCCACATACTGCTTAAGCCTGCCTTGTAGAATTTTAAGCATAACCTTGCTAGCGTGTGAAATGAGTGCAATTGTGCGGTAGTTGGAGCATTCTTTGGCACTGCCCTTCTTTGGGATTGGGATGTAGACTGATCTTCTCCAATCCTCTGGCCACTGCTGAGTTTTCCAAACTTGCTGGCATATTGAGTGTAGCACCTTAACAGCATCATCGTTTAAAATTTTAAATAGTTCAGCTGGAATATCATCACTTCCACTGGCCTTGTTATTAGCAGTGCTTTCTAAGGCCCATTTGACTTCACTCTCCAGGATGTCTGGCTCAAGGTCAGCAACCACACTACCTGGGGTGTACGAGCCATCCATTTCTTTCTGGTATAGTTCCTCTGTGTATTCTTGCCACCTCTTCTTGATGTCTTCTGCTTCTGTTAGGTCCTTTCCACTTTTGTCTTTTATTATGGTAATCTTTGTACGAAATGTTCCTTTCATATCTCCAATTCTCTTGAACAGATCTCTGGTTTTTCCCATTCTATTGTTTTCCTCTATTTCTTTGCATTGCTCGTTTAAGAAGGCCTTCTTGTCTCTCCTTGCTATTCTTTGGAAATCTGCATTCAATTTCCTGTATCCTTCACTATCTCCCTCGCATTTTGCTTGTCTTCTCTCCTTCGCTATTTGTAAGGCCTCGTTGGACAGCCACTTTGCTTTCTTGCATTTCCTTTTCATTGGGATGGTTTTCGTTGCTGCCTCCTGTACAATGTTACGAGCCTCCATCCATAGTTCTTCAGGCACTCTGTCCACCAAATCTAAATCCTTAAACCTGTTCCTCACTTCCACTGTGTATTCATAAGGGATTTGACTTAGATTGTATCTTACCGGCCCAGTGGTTTTTCCTACTTTCTTCAGTTTAAGCTTGAATTTTGCTATAAGAAGCTGATGATCTGAGCCACAGTCAGCTCCAGGTCTTGTTTTTGCTGACTGTATAGAGCTTCTCCATCTTTGGCTGCAGAGAATATAATCAATCTGATTTCGATGCTGCCCATCTGGTGATGTCCACGTGTAGAGTCGTCTCTTGTGTTGTTGGAAAAGAGTGTTTGTGATGACCAGCTTGTTCTCTTGGCAGAACTCTATTAACCTTTGCCCTGCTTCGTTTTGAACTCCAAGGCCAAATTTGCCAGTTGTTCCTTTTATCTCTTGATTCCCTACTTTAGCATTCCAATCCCCTATAATGAGAAGAACATCCTTCTTTGGTGTCATTTCTATAAGGTGTTGTAAGTCTTCATAGAATTGGTCAATTTCAATTTCTTCAGCACCAGTGGTTGGTGCATAAACTTGGATTACTGTGATGTTAAAAGGTCTGCCTTGGATTCGTATTGAGATCATTCTGTCATTTTTGAGATTGCATCCCAATACAGCTTTCACCACTCTTTTGTTGACTATGAGGGCCACTCCATTTCTTTTACGGGATTCTTGCCCACAGTAGTAGATATGATGGTCATCCGAACTGAATTCGCCCATTCCCGCCCATTCCCGTCCATTTTAGTTCACTGATGCCCAGGATGTCAATATTTATCCTTGCCATCTCATTTTTGACCACATCTAACTTACCAAGGTTCATGGTTCTTACATTCCAGGTTCCTATGCAATATTTTTCTTTACAGATTGGATTTTCCTTTCGCTTCCAGGCATATCCGCAACTGAGCGTCCTTTCGGCTTTGGCCCAGCCGCTTCATCAGCTCTGAATCTACTTGTACTTGTCCTCTGCTCTTCCTCAGTAGCATGTTGGACACCTTCTGACCTGAGGGGCTCATCTTCCAGCGTCATAACTTTTATATGCCTTTTGTCTTTGTCCATGGAGTTTTCTTGGCAGGGATACTGGAGTGGCTTGCCGGTTCCTGCTCCAGGTGGATCACGTTTGGTCAAAACTCTCCACTATGACCTGTCCATCTTGGGTGGCCCTGCACGGCATAGCTCATAGCTTCTCTGAGTTATTCAAGCCCCTTCGCCACGGCAAGGCAGTGATCCATGAAGGGGAACATGTGAGGTAGAGGCAGCAATAACAAGTGTGCTAGCACTGTCCCCCCCCCCCATCACTGTTCTGACCATCCTCCAACTTGTGTAGCAGATTTATGAACTTGCAGAGGCTCCCTGCACATTTTACAATCCTGATTTTCCATGGACAGCTATCAGGTACAGTGGTACCTCGGGTTAAGAACTTAATTCGTTCTGGAGGTCCGTTCTTAACCTGAAACTGTTCTTAACCTGAAGCACCACTTTAGCTAATGGGGCCTCCTGCTGCCGCCGCACCACCACTGTGCAATTTCTGTTCTCATCCTGAAGCAAAGTTCTTAACCCGAGGTACTATTTCTGGGTTAGCGGAGTCTGCAACCTGAAGTGTCTGTAACCTGAAGCGTCTGTAACCCGAGGTACCACTGTATTGCCATTTTTTTCCACCGTGGCCCAGAATGTAGAATTTTCCTCCCTGACCTGTGCCACTTCCTTCTGATTTGCTGCACATCAACTTGGTTCTGAAATGGTTGCAGGACAATCTGTTCAGAACCGTGTTTCTTCAGGGCTCCTTCTGATGGTGTGGTTATTCATCCACATGAAAAACCGGAATGGATTGTAAGATGGGGCATCTCAAAAACAAGAGTCTGCTGGTTGTTTTGTATATTCTTTGGAATGTACCAAAGCTTATTCTGTTCTACAAAATACCATTCCTGGAAAACTGCAGCCATTTGCCAAAACGTTAGCACATCATTTGTCAATATATTCTTTATACCCTTTCTTTATATGATTTCCACAAATCTCCCTCCCTACAATTATTATTACCTTCCACAGTAATTACTGGGAAATTGTGGCCATTTTCCAAGGTGGTGGCGCTAGACTATTAAGCATAAAATTTAGCAACCCATATTTTGTTTTGATCGGTATAGATTTTTTTCATTTCCCAATATACTTTGAAAATAAACATTTTCTAGAAATCTGACTAGATTTTTTTTAAAAAAAGATTATGAAGATAATCTTGGTATATTGACAGAAGGGAAGGGTGCATATTGCTGTTTGAGGGTGATGATTGGTCTGGTGGGTGAAAACCCTGCACCCAACTATGCTGACACATGGATATGCCATAAATGTTGAATCTATTCTAGAGTTGGGAAGATGGAACCAATTTGGAGGGCAACCAGTGGGGGCATCTAGTGTAGATGCCCAGAGGAGTTGCCAGTCACATGGGAAGAAACCATTTACAGCAGAGTTAGACCCGAATACAAATCATGTTCAAGACGAAAAAGAACTTGTTGTCATTCCTGCCAGTCTAGCATAATTTATGGGAGATCTGTGCGTAAGATACCATACTTTTCCATGTATAAGACTATGTTTTTTTCTTTTAAAAATCATGCAAAATAGTGGGGATCATCTTATACATGGGTAGTGCATAGGGTACACACTTGATTGGTTGCTGCCACGGCTGTTAGTGGCTATTGTGCATGTTATTAGTTGCTGCGTCAATGGGTGGTGTTGACTGGCTGATGCTCTGGCAGCTGGGCAAGCGATTGGCAGCTTCTGCCAGTGATGGGACAGATGGGAGGCGGAATTTGCGGTGCATGTGGGTGAGAGCGATTTTTGGCAATCCCCCCGAAAACACCTCCACAACTCTGTGCCATCTCCCCCCATTTTCTTAAATCTGAGTCCCACAAAATACAGTGGTACCTCGGGTTACATACACTTCAGGTTACATACGCTTCAGGTTACATACGCTGCTAACCCAGAAATAGTACCTCGGGTTAAGAACTTTGCTTCAGGATGAGAACCAAAATCGTGTGGTGGCAGCGCGGCAGCAGCAGGAGGCCCCATTAGCTAAAGTGGTGCTTCAGGTTAAGAACAGTTTCAGTTTAAGAACGGACCTCCGGAACGAATTAAGTACGTAACCAGAGGTACCACTGTAGGGGGCATCTTATATATGGGGGCGTCCTATACATGGAGAAGTATGGCATATTAAAAACTCATCATGATCCTATGATTTGTCTAAGACTCTGATGGTTGTTTCTCCATCCTCTGAAACAAAGTGGGCACCTGTGCATGAACAAAGAGGCGAGCATCAGAACTGTTCCGTCCCGTGAACTGACCAAGAAAACCTCAATTGCACAGTAGCTACATGGTACAGCAGTTTGTACATGGGTCTTGATAATGGGGCTACCAAGATGTGAATTTGGGGGGGGAGAGAGAAATCCTTCAGTTATAAATCTGGAGTCCTTTCTCAGACTACAGAAATACTGTTCCAGCATGCAAGAGGAGCTAGACTTGACGAGAAAGCCAGTTTATACATGTTGGAAGGCAGCTACTGAAGTGGTTAATATGGAAATCATTGCACAAAAATAATGGTGGAGGGAGCTAGTAGGAGGTCTCTCAGTAATAAAATGTAACAAGCACTTTCTTTTTAAAAATAGGAGGCAAGCTTTACATGCACATTAATTGTTATTTCTGTTTGTGTATATATAAAAGTATATGCACCCTTAAATATATTAAGAAGCACTCCAAAAGCAATTATATGATGTGATGTAAACAACATAAATGGCCAGAAAGCAGACATTTTTACCAGCCACTAAAAGCATTTTTAAAAGATTGATTAAAATTGTAGAGGGATCAAGCCATTACACGTTTGACTTCACAACCAATTCTAGGATGTTGACATGTTCATTCCTACTCATTCCCAGTCCATTTTAGTCAATTCATTCTTTTTAGTGGTAGTATAACTTGTTTGCTCCCTGAAAAGCAAAGCAAAGTCAAAAAAAGGGAAAAGAGTCCTTTAAGTTTTAGAAAGTAGTCAGATCATATGTAGGTAATCAATCACAGGACAGTGGTAGAAAGCTCATCCACTCTGGAAAATGAAATGGTTTATAGGGGTTTATAAAATAACTGGGCATGTGGGTGATTAATAAATATGACTCTGAATGTTTGAAGCACCTTAGATCCATTAACTTACATTGATAAACTGGCAATCCAAGAGTAAACAAAAAAATTAGGACTTCTTCATCAGTTGTATAACTAATGCATAAAATCCATTGCAGCAGAATGCTGTGATGGAATTAATAGAGAGAGATTGAGAACGACCAAGTCATGTAATCCAGAAAAGTATCTCCATCTTGGCTATGAATTGGTATGTAGAAATGGCCACCTCCATCTATTATTGGAATGAGCAGACCTCTAGCTGTCACACCAGGTGGCCGATAGCCAGGGAATGGATGTCACTCTCTTTTCCAAGCACCGGTCCAGCACTGACATCAGGAACTGGATAGCTTCCAGGAGCTACCCTGCCTTATTTATTTAGTTGGATTTAGCCATGCTTTTAATTTCCCACAATGCTCCATTTTTAGAGTCGTTCTGGGGCATTTGGGGGAATGTAAAGGGTGACTGTACATTGAGTGTTGCTTGGATCACTACTGCCACAACCAGAAAACCTCCCTCCAGAGCTCACTTATAGAAGAGAATGTCCACCAGAGGACACTTTGCTCAGGGTCCCCTAAAACCTGGAGCCTGTCCTGATAAGGGTCAAAGGGTAGAGCCTACTTCCATCCCATCAAAGTATGACGTACCTTATTTAACCCTCTAAGACGGAGACCACTGTGAAAGGAAGTGGTGCCTGTGAAGGATGAGAATTGACTGTCTTGTTTCAAATACGCGCTTCATGAGTATATTCAGTAATAACTATTGAAACTCATTGCTCACGGCCAGAATTTGCTACCGAGTGCTATTTAAAAGTTCTTAAAGGCACATTTGAAAGTGCTTAAAAGCAAAATGGTCTGCTTTGATAAACAAGTCTGGATCTGCCCCCACCCCATTGCCTCAGAGAATATTGTTTTCATAATGGGTTCAGCAAGATCCAGATGCCCAGCTCCATTCACTTCCACCAGTAAGCTATGGCAATCTGAATAAAATAAAATACATAATGTGTCATTAACCACATCAACAGCACTAGAATCAGCATGCACATTGAATATATCCCAGCATCCCTGAGCATTGGTTATGCTGGCTAGGGCTAATGGGAACTGCAGTCCAGCAATATCTGGAGGGTACCACAATGTAACCCCAAATTGGAGACATTCTCAAAATCTCCTTTGAAAAATCACCAAGTAAATTCAGGCTCCACCCTTGAATTCCTGGCTGCACCTGAGGCTACATAATATACAGTCTCTCTGGTGGGGGTGTTTTCAGTGGGGGGTGTTAAATATCAGCTGTAAGGGGCCTCTGATCATGTCACCGTCATGACAAAAAAATCTCTCCCCGCAGCCATTATGATACTTCCAACAAGAGACAGCATTTGATCAACTCATTATGCCTCTAGAATTTCCTAGTTCTAATTTCTCTGAATCCATGAAATGATCAGCTAATTTAATTCACTGTGATTAATACGTTGTTAACAATGTTTCTTTCCATTGTAGTCTGCAGGAGAATTCTCTTATAATGACGGTTAAACTCAACAGCAATTTTTTAACAACAGGAATTATCACACCATTATGAAGAAACGTGGGATAAAGTTCTACCATTGTGTCTGCCACTACATTATACATTGGAAAGATATTAAACTTCTTTTTGGTCTTTTTTGTAGCTATTAGCCTGGGTGCCAGCCAAAAATGTAAAATTGGTTTAGTGAAGAAATTTTAAATATTTGCTTGCTCACTCACACACTTTCCCCTCTATTTTGGCTGTATTCACAAGGCAGTTTATTCAATTTCCCAGACATTCCCCTAACTATTATTTTCTACATTATATTTGAGCCGTAACAGCAACTTCCAGAAAACGTATGGCATATAGTGTGTGTTTACTGCTCATTTCCATGTTATTTGATTCCAGAAAAAAATCCACTGGCAGCCCCCTTAACCTGGGAAATCTCTGAAGTAGAATGACAAAATTTGGGGCGGCATACCAGCACACTAGTCTTTCTTGCTGTTTTTATGGTGGAATCAAGAGGGAACAGAAGCACACATGTGCGGAAGAGATGGTCCAAGGAGCTCAAGGTGGTGTACATAGCTATCCTCCTCCCCATTTTATCCTCACAACAACCCTGTGAAGTAGGTTAGACTGAGAGTGAGTGAGTGAGTGAGTGAGTGAGTGAGTGACCGACCCAAGGTCATCTAGGGAGCTTCATGGCTGAGGGGGGACTTGAATCCTGGTCCCCCAGGTCATAGTCTGGCAATCTCACCACTACACCATGCTGGCTGTCTACAGTTGGGCAATGCCGTTATTACAAAAGGTAAAGGTACCCCTGACCGTTAGGTCCAGTCGCAGACGACTCTGGGGTTGCGCATTCATCTCGCTCTATAGGCCGAGGGAGCTGGCGTTTGTGCAAAGGAGGCTTCCTGGTCATGTGGCCAGCATGACTAATCCACTTCTGGCGAACCAGAGCAGCACACGGAAACGCCATTTACCTTCCCGCCAGAGAGGTACCTATTTATCTGCTTGCACTTTGACGTGCTTTCGAACTGCTAGGTGGGCAGGAGCAGGGACTGAACAACGGGAGCTCACCCCATTGCGGAGATTCAAACTGCCGACCTTCTGATCGGCAAGCCGTAGGCTCTGTGGTTTAGACCACAGCGCCACCCGCATCCCATTAATACCATTATCAGGATCAACCAAAACATCATAAAAGTGTGGCAAGCTTTTGAGTTCTACAGAACTCTCTATCCAGTAAGATTCTACACAAAGCAGGGGGTGGGGGAGGATTATTTTTATTTTGCAAAAATTAGGCTGGATGTTGAAGCTATGAGGTCAGCTTGTAGACTCAGTTTCAGGGTGGAGATTGCAGGCTGAATAAGTCCCTCCAAGATGTTATAAGAGTAGATACTACAACAATACCTAGATCTGGTCAGGAATACCAACTTGACCCCACGACCGTGGGTTCCCAGGGCCAAGGGTGCCATGCAGCATGCATGGTGGCCCTGCTACTGAAATTTGTAGGTGCCTGGCCCCTTCATGGGGAATTTTGTGGTTGCTCATTCACCCAGGGAGTTGGCACCTATGGATGTGGTATTGTTTGGGATGTTGAAGTTTATTTACAAAATGAGTTTGTGGGTTGAAAAATGCTCATTTGACCGTTCAAGAAGATTGTGAAACATAGTCAAATGCTTTGAGTTCCATTTTCGGCCAAATTAGGCAGCCATGTGCTACTGGACTGGATAAGATTAAAGGAGAGTTATTTTAAAATTTTGTGCCTTGCCACCATCCTGTTCACAGGACCCTCAAATAACCCAAACCTATAAAAGCCCTGGGTTGCTACACTGCTATCCTATACTGTTTACTTTATTAAACATCCTTGTATATTTTTTTTAAGAAAGAACCCAAATATTGGGCACAAACAGGACACTTTTATGTCAACCAGGCATGGTTGAGTGGAGTACAAAAGATACAAGGCACACGATTATAATTAAAAAGTAAAATTAAATTTATCAAAGTAAATTTAACAGGGAAAGGAAGAAACTTCTAGAAATGGGGGGGGGGGACATAATAACGAAGAGGCAGGATATGCAGGTGTTATTTCACACTGCTCCAGATTGTGACTGACTGGTGCAGATCTTTTCCTCAGCAGGGTTTCATGATTTACGTAATTTCCCAAAAGTTCAGGGCAATTTCAGCGTCACGGTGCTGCACTTACTGGAACCAAGGGTCATTTTTCCAAGATAGAACATATAGCCCTTTTCATATCTTTCTTATCTTTGGCATCTCACTGAGGGTGAAAACCGGGCCAACATCAGTTCCTTTAAACGCCATTAATGTCAACAGAAGTAATTTAAGTGTGTGCTAAAATATCCTATTGAAATAAACATGGCTCAAAAGCTCTTCACTATGGTTGGCACACGCCCCAAATTCTTCCAACATCATATTTCTTTTTCCTAAGAGAGCCCTAATTTTTAACAATTCCTTTGCCAGATGGGCAGAGTAATCCAAACTGTAGCCAGGGAGTAGCATCGCAGGGCAGAGTAGTGGAGCCATCCCTTCACCAAGCTGTTCCTGCCAGCTACAGTAGAAGTTTGGGAGAAAAATTGTTTTCAGCAGAGGGGGGGTTCCTGATGCCAGCTCAAGGTTGCTGCAACAGAGTGGATTGGGCCTCTCTCCGAGACCTGGACCAGCATAGGATCCAACAGATCTATATCTGACCCAGCTTCATTATTGCCCTGCCCGACCACCCTCCAACATTTCTCCAATGAAAAGAGAGACATCCTATTCCATACCCTCCAACATTTATCCAAAGGAAATAGGGACATCCTAAGGAAAAGTGGGACATTCTGGGATAAAATCAGAAACTGGGATGGCTTCTGTAAATCCTGAACTTTCCCCTGGAAAATAAGGACACTTGGAGGGTCTGCATTACAAGGCCCAATGTAAGCAGTGGCAGTGCAGGCCTCCATAACAGCACAGCCACTGCCCCCCCCCCATTCCCTGTTGCCAGAGACCAGTGGAAGCAGCAGAAGGGGACATCTGCTAAATCCTTTCAACAGTGCATTAGGATTGGGATTAGGATTGACAGCTGAAAACCCTAAATGAAAGGTTAGCTACTGGAATGACAATGTAACACAATGGAGTTTGAAACTAGTGTGTGGGCTCCGAACACAAAGAACAAAGGACTCCTAAGCGAACAGCATTTGCTGTTTTAATATGAACTGCATAATCAATGTTTCTGTTTCTGTTTTTTTCCTTCCTTTTGTAAAATTGCCATTTGAAAAATATAAATGTTTCTGGCCATGGATTTAAATCTCTGTTCAATAACATAAGGGCTGGGAGACAAATTAATCAGGTGGGATGAGATTTCAAAAAGAAAGCAACATTTTTTATAAAGGTCTGAAAAGCAAAGACTTTAAGGCAAAAGGAGGGCAGGATCAGAGCCTATAAATACGTTCTACATAGCAAAATGAATGATGGCAAGTGAAACATTTTTGTCACAGGAGGGGGGGAAATATGACTTCCATTTGCAAGAAACCCTGGGTGAAATTCTATCACCTATATTATCAGATAAGACAGCACTGGAGATAATAAGGGCACCTTTTGATTTTAATCATCACAGTATCCAAGAATAGAAGTTGGATTTAAACTACAGAAACGTGGTGGGTTTTTTACACAACTAGTCAGGAAATTTTCCTTCTCCCCTTCTCCAGTTATGGGTGGTATTTGGAAAAAATATATATATTTATAAATATACCACCATCTCATAAAATACCAGCATAGCATATGACAAAATGCATACCACAAAACATAAAACACTATTAAAAATAACTGGCTCTTTTTTAAAATAAAAAAGCAAACAAACTTTGAACAGCTACATAGGCCTGTTATCCAAACTGAAATGAAAAGTTGACAAGGATTTTTAGAACTGTTTCTGGCTTCACACAGGCACTATAGCATTTGTGCTCATGCAGCTTTCCCTCCTCTGTTCTCTTTTCTCTGTTTCCTAAGGAAAATATATGCCTGTTGTCTTTGGACCATAAAGAAGGCTGATCGCCGAAGAATTGATGCTTTTGAATTATGGTGCTGGAGGAGACTCTTGAGAGTCCCATGGGCTGCAAGAAGATCAAACCTCTCCATTCTTAAGGAAATCAGCCCTGAGTTCTCACTGGAAGGACAGATCCTGAAGCTGAGGCTCCAATTATTTGGCCACCTCATGAGAAGAGAAGACTCCCTGGAAAAGACCCTGATGTTGGGAAAGATTGAGGGCACAAGGAGAAGGCGACAACAGAGGACAAGATGGTTGGATAGTGTTCTCAAAGTTACCAGCATGAGTTTGACCAAATTGTGGGAGGCAGTGGAAGACAGGAGTGCCTGGCGTGCTCTGGTCCATGGGGTCACGAAGAGCCGGACACAGCTAAACGAGTAAACAACAACAACAAAAGAAAATATGCTTCTGGATGGATTCTCATGAGTCAGAGAACCAAAGATGTTCACCTCTTGTTCCTCCGGGTTTCCTGGTATTCTCTTCCTTCCTAAACTGTCCAAGTGATTTGGAGAAATAAGATGGATAGACAGGGCATTGCCTAGTTAAGGACAATCTTGTAAAGGATATAGATCCCAAATAAAAAGTTGGTTGATTTTACAGATTGCTATAAATGCCCAGCAGTTTCACTCCTTATATTCAAAATTCTTTGTTCCATAATTGAGATTTATTATTATTTCTTCATGGTGATCATATACACTGCAATATGATACGGGTTTACATAGTTTTACATAATTTGATTAGAACTGTACAGTTGGAAGGGGCCCCCGGGGCCATCTAGTCCAACCCCTTACAATGCCCACAGCCATTCCTGGCTGGGCTCAAACCACCAACCTTCTGGTTAGCAGCTAGATGTACTGACCCATTACGCCACTGCATAAGAACATAGAAAGGACCTGATGGGTCAGGCCAGTGGCCCATCTAGTCCAGCATCCTGTTCCCACAGTGGCCAACCAGATACCTATGGGGAGCCCATAGAAAGCAGGACCTGAGTGCAACAACAGGCTCCTCACTTCCAGTTTCCAGCAACTGTTATTCAGAAGCATTCTCGCCTCTGACAATGGAAGCAGAGCCGAGCCATCAGGCTTAGTAGTCATCAATAGCTGGAGCCTCCATGATTTTCTCTAATCCTTTTTTTAAAAAGCCATCCCTGCTTTTTGTGGGAGCAAATTCTGCAGCCAAACTATGTTCAGAATGTGTGCACTTGACACCATGCCACAACATTCCCAGTGGCTTGAACAAAGTTAGGCAAGGCAATAGAAAAAGCATCATTTCCCTCTATTTAATTCCTTTCCTTTCTGCAGCTCCACCAGCATTGGAGAAAAAAAATAGCTGGCAGGCAAGTAAAGCTCGATTTATTTATTTATTTATTTATTTATTTATTTATTTATTTATTTATTTTGCTTGACTACGTGTAAAAAAAACCCCCATCTCTCACACAGGCGCATCAGATTCTACAAACTCTATTTAGGATTACTAGGTTTCTTGCATTGCAGGATATGATAATATTTCTCACTCTAAAACTGGATTATCTTGGACATTTCAATCTGAAGCGAGAAACTTGGGTAAAAAAAATAATTATATAAAAAGGCCAGAGTCCCCCTTTTCTGTGTTAACGTATGAATAATTCATTCCCGCGGTGTCATTCCTTAATTGTTCTATTGCATTTTCCCTGCAGCCAGCAAGTTGTTCATTTTATTATTTATTAATTTAAAAATTAATTATACATTAGCACCAATAATTCAGTTACTGACGGCAGCCATTTAAACACCAGGCCACATGGGCACCGAAACACCTTGCTGGCTTTCTTTCATTTGTTGCAAAAAGGCAGTTTTGGAGACCAAGCAACATGGCTAACGGTGGATCGTGATAGATGATATTTACTTGTTAAACCAGTAAGTGATGAGAAATCATAAGGCTGTAGCAAAACTGAATCAAAGCAGATAAAGAACAAAAAACACAAATCCAGCAAGACAGTGTGGTGCTGGAGTAGGTGTTTGCCTACATCATTTTCTTTATCCTGTGGGATATCTGCCTGAGTTTTGAGGTTGATCACAGTATTGGGTATTGTTTGATTTCTGGCTGAGTGGATGCAGCTGGGAACCGGGTGTGGTCCAGAGCCTGCCTTGCTATAATGATAGGGTTTGTGGTGTGGTCAGTTGTGGTGGGATTGCCCTTCTGTAGAGCTGCAGGGGCAACCCCACCCAGTCAGTCAGAATACAGACTTGTAGGCCAAGCACTGTATGTGACAGGCCCGTGACCCTTACCCAGAGTAGGAGCAAAGTAGATGGGAAGTTTGGTTTGGTGGTGCTCCTCCTGAGCAAGAGACAGGGGTGTAGTGTTGCAGTGGCAATACTATCTTTCGCCATTTGATTAGAAAAGCAGTGCTAAGGTGGTATTGAGCCATTTCCCTGAAGTTGCTCGTATTTTCCCCAAGACTTATTTCTCTATTTTCTGCCATTTTTCAAAGCAAAAGCTCTCTCTTCTTCATATCTGCAGCAAACACAAACCAGCCTACAAACGATCATTACTGCCAGTCCATGTTATGTTTTCCCTTTTCTTCAAGGTTTTCAATAGTCCCCATAACAGAAGAAGGAAGGGATACTGTCAGAGGCTCAGGAGCAGAAGCGCAGGGGAGAGAGCAAATAGAGAGCGGAGGAGAGGAATCAGAAGGGAGCGTAGGGGAATATGACAGTGGCCCGAGAGATTCCATGAGCTTCTCCAGCGAATCAGAAGATTCCCAGAAGGGGGCGCCTTTGGTAAGGGCGAGGGGGGTCCCAGGGGGGACGCTCCAGAAACAAGGGACCAACGGGGACTCCCAAGGGAGCAGCGGAGGATCAGGACCAGTTCCCCCACCAGAGCACAGTGTGGGGGAAGAGTCACATGAGCCAGGATCAGCCTCTCCTCCAGCGGGGAGAGAAGATGAGTCAGGGGTAACCACGCCCCCATCGGGAAGTGGGGGAACGGAGGGAAGGCCAGGTCCAGCTAGCCTCCCCGAAAGAGGGAGCAGTGACACAAGTGTAACGGTCAGAAGGAAAGTGGGAGGCTGCGCGCGCGCGCCAAGTTCAAATGTGGAGGAGCGCGGGACAGCAGAAAACCCGGATTGGGAGCCAGGTCCAAAGGCCCGAAGGAGGGAGGGAGAAGAGTCAGGGGACTCAGCGTCAGAGGAGTCTAGGAGGGCTGAGACTCCGACTAGCAGGCGGACCCAGAGAAGGAAGGAACAGAGGAAGAGGTGGAGTAAGGCTAGAATCTTAAACTGGTGTCAGGGGGGAGGAGATTCAGATGGAACTTCGACGGTCTAAGGTATAGACGTAGCGTTGCGCGCTGCGCGTCTGGAAGTGAAACTGAACTTCAATAAAGACTTTTATACTAGAGAAAGAAGCAGCGTTGGTCTTGTGTGAGCTGGGACCTTGGGCAGCGCTGACAGATACCATCTATGAAAGGAGCTCATTCTAAGGGGTGGGTTGCCCTCTGTCCAAAGTTCCATTTTCAGTTCTTGTTCAGTTGTAATCTTTGATTTTTGCAAGAAACCCAATGAAATGGACAGCGTGGTCTCCATTATAAATGGAGCCATCTTTTATGCATCTGCCACCCACCCCACTGATCCCCATAGACTTGCTTTGAACTCTTATACCCCCACCCCACCCTGCTTTTATTCCCCAAAGCTTTCCTGCTGGTGAGGAAGCAATGGCATGGAGGTCTCACTGGATGTTTCCATGCGAGGCTACCCTCGCTCCCTTGTGCTTAGCATGGGGCCACAACTTGCATCCCAGGCCATAGGCGCTGGATTTCTCCCAAGATTGGGGGCGGGGGTTTCCAAAGCCTGTTGTTTCATGCACACACAACAGAGGAAGCAGAGCGCTCTGGAGGAGTCTGCCACTGGGCCTGCGGTGCACATCACACGTGTGGCATCATGCGTGCTCGACATACGCAGGGCTGCCTGAAGATTGAGAGGGCCTGGCCCCCTTAAAACAAATATTTAAGGCAGGCATGTCCAAAGTCCATTTAGGGAGCCTAATCCGGCCTGCCGGTCAGTTTAATCTGGCCCCTGTGGCAGTTTATTTCCTGGGGTAAAATCCTAAACAAACCTCAACAACTTCAATCCTAAAAACACCTCAACAACTTCAATCCTAAAAAAAAGCTTGGTTCTTTGGTTGGCTCTCATGGCCCTTCACTTCATCAAATCTGGCCCTCTTTGAAAAAAGTTTGGACACCACTGATTTAGGGGGTTGAGTTACCTTTGGACTGCCCCCCACCCGAGTTGGTGTGCCTGTCCAAGGCACAGGGAGTCCAGGAACACACAGTACATTTTCCAAGGTCCCTGTTGACTGGGAATGCTAAAGGACACCTTCCCCATTACAGGCCCAGTAGATCACAAAGATTGTTGGAGGAAACATTGCTAATAATGCTGCAGCCTACTGGCAAACAGCACAGAAGTGGTGCGTCTCCATGGTAGCAGCTGCCATCTGAATGCTGTCCACTCTTTATTGTTCATGAGGCGCTGACACTTGGGCGCCTCCACCATTTACTAAAACTTTTTTGCTAGGCTCACTGCCTCGCTCTCTCCCTCTGTCCCAGTATGCAGCAGCAACATAGCCAGATGGAAGCCAAGTGAGTGGCAGAGCCCCACCATGCCAGTCACTACTGATAGGAGCCAAAGTCTTCTGTTTGTGGTTTCACTGAGGGAAACCGTTCTGTAGGGCAGCAGCCATTTTAAGATCTGCCATTGGTGTAAATGCTGCACAGTGTTAAGTACAGGTTGTTTCCCTGTACTCCAATAACCTCTGGCATCATTTTATTAAGATTGCACCAAGACAAATACAGTATTATGTGGCATCTGGGGGGGGGGAGAAGTGAAAAGTAAAATAATTAAGCAAAAATATGGAGTGCCCAGAAGAAATGGTTCGAAGGAAAGGCTCAAAATCTTCATGGTTTAGAATGCAGGCGAAAGCCTAGGTCTACTTATGACTGACTTAAAGCTGTCAGCACAAATATGTGAGTTTGGGGAGTGATTTGAATCACTTGTAAAAGATTGCATAGGGCACAGCATAAGCTCAGATAAACTGAGAGCAGATTACTGAGAGAGACTGATTTAAACCTGGAGCATGCCACCTCGGAGGATATATGCAGGGCAGAGGAAATAGCTGCTACAAAGACACTGAGACAGCAGTGGGGCAGCTGAAGAACAAATAGATACCCTGCTGTTCAAAAGTACTTTCTAAAAACTAAGAGGCAGCCAGCCTTAGAGCAAAGGAAAGACTACAACAGGGGTCCCCAACCTTTTTAGGTCCATCAGCTAATTTGGATTTTTGAGTGCTGTGTATGCAGGGCCAGTGCTGTCACTAAGCCAACTAGGGAGCAGCCGAGGGGCATAGTTTTATACGGATTACTTTTTGTTATATCTTATAAATTTCTGATAAGGTTTTGCTTTTATTTTATACTTTGAAGAATTTGGTGAAGAAGTGTGTCATCAATGGCTGATATATTCAACTTCAAAAGACATGGGTGATTCCCCCCCGCCCCCCGTAAATTGTTCAGCAAAAATAAAGGGTGCACCAATCTGACAAGAAACAGGTTCAAAAGACTAGATAACAATTGGAGCAATTCTGTCTTCACATTAGAGGAATATGACCATTTAGAAAGCTATCAGCCCTGGAGAAAACTTGAATTGCACTTATCTAATATTAACCAACAGGAAATTAGACAAGAAGAACAGTATGGTATATATAGTATCAACAAAACAGCTACTAAATATGTACTTAAGGCCTGTAAGAATTTCAGAATATATTTGATGCATAATGGAAACAAATGTATTGATGCTGAAGATCTGTGCTGTGAATTGAGTGTTTGCCTGGTCAAGGTTATAATAATAGGAACAACATGAAAGGCAAAGAAAATGGCTTACAGAAGACTGTCCTGGACATAAACCCATGTGCCTTTTTGTCTTTAAACTTGGTAGTCAATGATGCTGCTAAGTGTTGTCTGGAAGCAACTAATTTCTTTGGTTTGGTTCAACAGTTCTATTATTTATCTGCATCAACTCAGTGCTGGCAAATTCTAACTGGTCGTGCATCAGACACAGGCATAACTGTTAAGCCATTGAGTAAAACAAGATGCGAGAGTCAAATTGATGCTTTGTGATACCATCTTGGTAGTATATATGTTGCTTGAATAAAGATCTTTATTGAACCAGCCTTTAATGAACAAGTTTATCTGGAAATATTTTCTGAATTAAAGCTAAGGCCCTTGCTGCTACAATTTTCAAGTTCAAGTTTGTGGTATTCCTTGTTACATGGTACAACATCCTTTTTGAAGTTGGAAGCTGATTTAAATTCAGCTACAAACCAATTGCAAGTGACCAAGAATTACCTTGTGGGCTATAGGTGTGATGAGGGTTTTCAACAAGTTTTGATAGATGCTGCTGAGATTGCAAGGGAGCTAGAAATATCACCAAACTTTGAGACAGAACAAGTTAGAAAAAGGAGAAAGAAACTGCAATTTGAGTATGAGACCTTAAGATGAGAAAGATCCAAAAGCAGAAATTCAAAATAGGTTTTTACTACGCTGTCTTAGACATGGCTATAAAATCTGTTGAAGAGAGATTCCAATAGCTACAACAATATAATTCTCTATTTGGCTTCCTGTATACTGTATACAATATCAACAAAAATCTACTGAATATGTTCTTAAGGCTTACAAGAATTTGGGGTGGGGGGAATCATTGATTCACAATGGAAAGAAATACATTGATGCTGAATATCTGTGCTGTGAACTTACAACAATAGCTCCAAGACTTCCAAAATCTTTTCTGCCACAAGGAGTACTACTTCATACTACAACAAAAACTACTGCATAATGTGCCTAATGTTTCTATTGCTCTAAGGATCCTTCTCACACTCCCAATGTCAGCGGCAAGTGGTGAAAGGAGTTTAAACTCAAAGCTTAAATTTATTAAAAATCTATATATACTCAACATTGTTGCAAAAGAAACTAGTTGGCTTGGCAACTATAGCAGTTGAACATGCCCAAGCATCAGCACTTAACCTGTAGGAATTGGTGACAAAATCTGCAAAACAAAAGGCACACAAAATAAGACTTTGATGTGCCTAAAATTTGAACTTTTAAGACACTTAAATTTTAACATCACAGTTCACAGAATTATTCAAAATGAGTTGTGTGCTAAAACATTTCATTTGATATTTGAGAAAGATAATCAAAGATTGTTGTATTACTCATTCTTGCAATTTAAGATAAATTTAGCAGTTTTGAGTTTTTCATTTTTTTCTACAATACATCTGTTTCTGAAAATTGAAGTTAGCCATGGGGGTGTGTGTGCAAGAAGTTAGGCTTGCCTAGGGTGCAAAAGAGCCTGGCACTGTGTGCATGTCTTCTCCTTTGGACACTTCTCTCATTCAGTGCACAAGCCGGTAAATAAAGGCTGGGGTTTAGAGCCATGACTAATTTCAAATTTGCTATAAAGAGTTAATTTAATAGAAGCAGACCTAGAAGCACACTGGGATGTGCATGCAAATTACAAAGATGTGTTTCAAGGCCTATATTGCTTATGAGAACAATCTTCCATAGAAACACATCCAAAGGTAGCAACTGTAATTTATGCAGCTCTGAAAGTTCCATTGCACTAAGGAATAACATTCACATTTAACTGCATCATTTGGAAGAGAAAGAAAAGGGGAAGTTATAGTCAAGGCAACTGAGACCTTCAACACAATGTTTCAATGTATTCTCAGCTCCTACTAGACATAGGTTCAAGGTTTCAGTCAGCCCTGCGTTTCTCCAGAGTGGCTATTCCATTCTGTTCCCACCTCCCACCACCAGTTTTCAGTTTTTCTTTGTCAATTGACATTGAACATGCCACGGCTATTGAGTATGCTCAAGCCTCACTGGGTTGTTTTTGGGGGGACTACCCCCTTGATTTTATTCTCCATTATGATTTTTGTACTTCTCCAAACCTGGAGGTTCCACTGAACATGCTAATAAGCTCTTCTTGTTTCTCAATGACCCTGTTTTGGCTACAATCTGTTTGCTCTCAGCAACTAAGTCTGCTGCTAGAGGAAGAGGTGAAAAACTAGAGAGTGGGTCGATC